>NC_142516.1:175070227-175375909 GCF_057876585.1 Rhinolophus sinicus
GTGCCTGTGATTTACAGTGTTCCTTCTCAGAGGGGAAATATGACATTCTTTTTGCAATCAAATGCCACTTAAATCAAATTAAAAATTAAACCTGAAACACATAGGTGACAAATATTACTATATAATTATAAGTTGTTCATCGAACGTAGAATTAAGAGTTATGAAATATTTATTGAACAGAGAAATGCTATTCAATATTTATTGTGAATTATAATGATATACTTACAAATATTATTTTTTGGATGATAAGCAGTAATAAAATAAACCAGTTTTGTTTTCTCAATAAAGCTGTAATTCTACTACTAAATACAAACTATGCATAGCAGAATGCATTGGAAATAAATTGGTGGTATTTTTCTTGCTGTGTACATGATTATATCCATTCCAAATCCCTGTGTATCTCTTTTTACTGTGCCATGGAACTGAGAAGCAAATTATTTGGCTGAACAAAAAGGGGCAAGCACAAAGCAACAGCTTAACTGTAAAACAGTTTGGCAGCAAAATGCAGTTCAACAATTTGTTATAGTCAGATCATTAGGTTAATATGAAGTTGTGTGAGGAGGATGGCTAAGGGGAGGTTTATATGTCTAGAAATATTAAAAAGCAATTTGCACCATGCACACATCCTCGCCCTGGACTGCCTTTGAACATGTTTACAATCCACTAAGAAAATCTGATGTACATTTTATTTCAGAATTGGGTAGAACAGGTGTTAGTGCAGTCAGGAGTGGAAACACTGAGGGATGAGAAGCTGCTAGTTAAACTTGAATAGAATACATCAGCCGGTCTGTTCAATATTTATATGAACTCATGTAATATTTTACTAGATTTTTAAGCAAAATATCTCACTAGCTTTTGAATTCCAAAAAAGAAGATGTGTTTTTTGTTTTGTTTTGTTTTTTCCCCTGGTATCTTTTTACAGCTCTCTTCTTTGCACATTTTCAGGGACTGGTTAGAAATTATTAGAATTAAAATAACTTTTCTGTTTCATTATATTTCTAATATTAGATTTATTGACCAAAATCATAACTCAATGAAAAAACAACAGATGAATTTGTCTCTAAAAAGTGCTGTATGGATATATGATATAAACAAACAAAGATACAAAAGCTTAACTATGGCTGAATAGAGCATATGTCTTTGTCTTTACACTTAGAAATCTCATTAAATGGTTCTATATTTGTACCTCCCTGTTGGTCTTGCATCTTTCTGATCTGCCCATCCTCTTTCCTGTGCTGTGCTTACTCACTTGTGATTTATCCATTATTGATTCATTTTTCTGCTTTGACCTACATTTTAGGTCCAGTCTGTCCCTTTTAATCCCAATTTCATGAAAGGGTAGTATACTTTTAATGTTTTTGTTGTTGTTGCCTGCATTATTTTCATCAGATAGATTTTCTTCACAACTGCTGAGCTAAACCCCTTGAAAACAAATCTGATTCTGGCACATTCCAGATAAAATTCTGCAGTTATTCCTTATCTAGTATAAAATCTCAGTTCTTTAAACTGACACTGACTTTCCTTCAACTTTGGCATTCTGACACCTGCCCATATTCAGTTTCGTCTCACCACTCAAGTTCTTGAAGGCTGATCAACTCCTGTAACAATCCTTATGCTATTTTGTAATCTGAGGCTTTGTTAAGGTTGTTTGCTCACCCAAACTTCTCAACTTTGTGTGACTAACGTCTGTTCTGCATTTCTGACTCAAAAGGCATACTGTCTCAGAAGCCTTTATTGAATTTTTCACCATACTCTGTGTTTGATAATACTTTGCATTATCTTATGACAGTAGAGACATCACACGTGAATGGATTTGGGGTATATCTCTGGGTATTTATGGAGAGCAGAAGTGATGTGAACTCAGTGAGCAGGGGAGTATCAGCTGCCATGGACACACTCTCCTTAGTCTTAAAAGCAGTGGTGATGTTGCTATGTGGCCAAGCCAGTGTCAATGGAGGTAACTTCTGTGTCACCTGGTCTTCAATCCAGATTAGCTTCCATTCTTCTGTTTATGATATCACTGCCAAGTACTAGTTTGGGGTAACTCTATGCAAACTAAACAACAACAACAACAACAACAACAACAACACATTAGCAAGATCTCATAGTGAATGAACATGCTTCTACTTGACTACTGTTACATGTAGTAAAACCATCTGAGTGTCTACTGAGGCGTTTATTTAGACTGTTGCTAAGGGAATTGTCAATGCCCCATTGCAACCACCAGACTATTTCTACGACAGACATAAATTAAGAGATCTTTCTATGCAAAACATTTGTGACAAGGAAGACTGTTTTAAACATCTTGAGAGAAGAGCTATTTTTAATTGAGGTGCTGGAAAGTCCACTCTGATAAAAAAAAATAACAGTACCTTGTAAAACTGTTTTTCTTTCATTTGACTTTAATAGCAATGCTAAGAAGAATGTAAAGAAAGGAATATTATGCTACACAAAGTTGTGTTGTATTTTTTAGTGTAAAATATATAAGTAATGAGTGGATGACAATATTACAGAAATCAAGTTCTTTGTGACCACATCAGCTAATATGGAAAAATAGGAATTCGAAAAAAAAGAAAGAAATTATTGAGCAGTACATTTAGCTGTAATACAAATTGGTGAAAATTACTTTATTGAAGAGTATATTTTTTTTTTTCCCCAAGAGGCAAGTCTAGTTTTGAATGCACTATATTGGCTAATTTCCATTACAGAGCATATCATAGAAATAAGTATAATGGTTAAGTGATCAGATGTCAAACAGATGTTCTCTTTTCTCTCTGACCTAAAATGTTTTTTAAAAAAATTAAATAACATACATATTACAGGTTTTTTTGTTGTTATTTGATTGTTTCATTTTTGCAATATGGAAGGGTTTATCTCAAGAGAAGATGACCCTAAATTAACTATTTTTATATTATTTTATTTTTATTAAATATATTACTATACAATATTAATGTACAATAATATGCAATATTATATTGGTGTAAGATGTACAACATAGTTATTCAGCAATTATATTCCCTATGAGCTAATCAATACCATGCCTAGTAACTACTGACACTGTGCAAGGTTTTTACGATATTATTATTTTTTTTTATTTTTCTGAATATATTTTTTTATTTTTCAATTATAGTTGAGTGCAATATTATATTAGTTTCAGGTGTACAATATTGTGATTAGATATCTATATAACTTATGAAATAATCACCCCATTAAATCTAGTACTCATCTGACACCATAGTTATTACAATATTATTGTCTGTATTCCTCATGCTATATTTTACATCCCCGTGACTATTTTGTAGTTACAAATTTGTACTTCTTAATTTCTTCCTCTTTTTCACCCACCCCCCCGAATCCCCCTCCCAGCTGGCAACCATCAAAATGTTCTCTATGAGTTAATTTCTATTTTGTTTGTTTATTTTGTTCTTTAGATTCCACATATAACTGAGATCATGTGGCATTTGTCTTTCTCTGTCTGACTTACTCCAGACACCACAGTACCCTCTAGGTCTGCCTGTGTTGTTGCAGATGTCAAGATTTCATTCTTTTTTATAGCTGAGTAATATTCCATTGTATATATGTGCCATCTCTTCTACCCATTCATCCATTAATGGACATCTAGGTTGCTTCCATAACTTTGCTATTGTAAATATGTTGCAATAAACATATGAGTGCACATGTCACTTCAAAATAGTGTTTTGGGTTTCTCTGTATAAATACCCAAAAGTGGGATAACTGGGTCATTTTTGTCTCTTGTGGCCTTTGATTTAAAATCCATTTTGTCTAGTATATGTATTGCTACCCCAGCTTTTTGTTTGTTTGTTTCCATTTTCATGAAATATTTTTTTCATTCCTTCACTTTCAGTCTCCGTGTGTCTTTCTATCTGATGTGAGTCTCTGGTAGGCATCATATGCAAAGGTTTTATTTTCTTATCCATTCAGCCACCCTATTTTTTGATTGCAACATATTAATCCATTTACATTTAAAGTAATTGCTGATAGATACATAGTTCTCACCATATTCTTATTCATATTATCTTTTTTTGTTCTTTTAAGTAAGTCCTTTTAATATTTCTTGTAATACTAGTTTAGTGCTGAAGAACTCCTTTAGTATTTTCTCGCATGGAAAACTCTTTATTTGTGCTTCGATTCTAAATGGTAGCTTTGCTATGTAGAATAATCTTGATTGTAGGTCCTTGTTTTTCATCACTTTGAATATTTTGTGCCAATCCCTTCAGGCCTGCAAAGTTCCTGTTGAGAAATCAGCTGACATCTTATGGAAGCTCCCTTCTAAGTAACTAACCTGCATTTCTCTTGCTGCTTTTAAGATTCCGTTTTGTAACCTTTGGCATTTTAATTATGATGTGTCTTGGTGTGGGCCTGTTTGAGTTCTTTTTGTTTGGGACTCTCTGTGCTCCCTAGGCTTGTATGTCTGTTTCCTTTGATGAGATAGGGAAGTTTTCCATCATTTTTTCAAAAGGTCTTTAATTCCTTGCTGTCCCTCTTCTCCTTCTCATACCCTCATGATGCAAAAGTTGGTACACTTGACGTTGTCACAGAGGCCCCTTAAACTATTCTCGTTTGTTTGGATTCTTTTTTCTTTTTGCTCTTCTGTGTGTTTTCTGCCACCTTCACTTCTAAATCACTGATTTAATCTTTGATTAATCTAATCTACTGTTGATTCCCTCTAATATATTCTTTATTTCAGCTATTGTATTCTTCGTTTCGGACTGGTTCATTTTTATTTTTTCTATTTTCATTTTTATGTTTCCTATCTCTTTGTTGAAGTTCTCCCTGAGATCATTGAGCATCTTTTTAACCAGTGATTGAAACTCTGCATCTGTTAGAGTGTTTGTTTCCATTTTGTTTAGTTCTTTTTCTGGAGCTTTGTTCTGTCCTTTCATTTGGCACATGTTTCTTTGTCGCCCCATTTAGGTTTCCTTCCTGTGTTTGTTTCTATGTATTACGTTACCTGCTATGTTTCCTGGTCTTAGTAGAGTCGCCTTAGGTAATAGGTGTCCATACAGCCCAGTGGCACAGTATCCCTGCTCACCTGAGCCAGGTACTCCAGGTGTGTTCCTGGTTTTGGTTGTATGTGCCCTCCCATTGTTGTTGAAACTTGGTTGCTGTTTGCATGTCAGTGGGACGGATTGCTTGGTTGTGAGGCCTGGCCATGTCTACAGTGGAGGAGCTGTTGTGCACAGGCTGACCCTACAGAGTCAGATTTGCTTTCGCAGAATTCTGGTTCCTGCCTGGAGGTGGCTGGGTTGTGCTCTGACTAGGTAGAAGCCAACTACTGGGCATGCTGGCACCAGGGACTTCTGGGAATAGCCCCACACCGGCCAAGTTCAGACTCCACCTATGCCCTGCCCAGGGCCACTTAGTATGAGCAACAAAGTGGTCTGCAGATGTCTTCCACCTGTGCTGGGTTTGAAGGTGACTGGGAGTGGCTAGGCTGCAACCCAGGGTGGCTGCCACTTGTGCTACATTTGGGACTGCTATGCAAGAGATACTGGGCATATGGAGGCCAGATGCTGCTTGTTTGGGATTTGTGAACCTTTGTGAGATTTTAGGAAAGTCCACAGCATGAGCCAAAACAGGCCATATGTATGGAAAATCCACTGGAAATAGCTTGGGCGGGCCTGCAAGTTGGGTGGAGCAGCATCTCAGGGAATCATGAGAGTGGAGCAATCAATGTCAGTCAGGTTGATGGAAACTCAGGTATGGTGGCTGCCTATGTCTGCATGCCAGGAGACAAAAGGGTTCAACAAAGAAACAATGATGTCTGCCATTACTTCTGTCTAGGAGAAAGCCACCCCTCCAGCCCTCTCCCTGAGCCAAACAATTCAGTTCCTTTCCATATGTCCCTGCCACCTTTTGAGCTACAGCCTTAGCACTGTTGCTCAGAGTGAGTGAGTCCATTAACAAGAAAGTTCATGTGTGGTCCCTGTAAGAGGAATACCTGGGACTCCAGACACCCTCAGTCTCACTGAACCACAATCTCCACTGATTTTCACAGCCGGAAGTTGTGTGGGGACTTCTCTCCCTGGTACTGGAACCCCGAGCTGAGGAGGCTGGTGTGGGGATGGAACTCCTTGCTCCTCCAGGAGGACCTCTATGGCTGAGATATCCCTCCCAATTTTTAACTGCCACACGTGGGTGTGGGACAGCCCATTCTGAGTTTCCATCCCTCCTACCATCCTCGATGTGGCTTCTTCTATATTCCTCAGTTGTAGGACTTCTGTTTATCTAGACTTCAGGCAGTTCTCAATGATGGTCATTCTGCAGCTTAGTTGTAATTTCAATGTGGTTGTGAGAGGAGGCAAGCACACTCACCTACTCAGCCATCTTGACCAGAGCCATTTATATTCTTATGCAACCAAAATATGGGGACAGAAACAGAGGAGAACCTAAAATTTTGATATCTTACTGTTATATTGTGTTTGGATATTTTTGTTAAACTGCATTTTTTTTTACCTTTAAAAAAACAAAACAAAACAAAACAAAAAACAAACAAAAAAAACTGTTATCTCAGTTTAGTTTAATGAGATGTAATTACACATCAAGTACAAGTTTCTTGGAATTTCACCATTAAAGAGAATTAATGTGTCTCTTTTCATCTTACTGCTATGTATTTGAAAAGATTAATTAAACTTGAAGACAAAACTACATGGAATAAAATGTAAAGAGATACTGTGTACTTTGGGAGGAAATTAATTTTGGTTGTTATGGTCAAAGGCTGATGAAAATTTAGGTGGTAGATTTTATTGACAACCTATGTTTCCAAGAGTCAAGCACTAAGATACATTAAATTATTTGCATAAATCTCTCCTTTTTGAGGGAAAGAATGTATTTCAAGAATAAAAATCTCCTTTGTCTTATGGTGAGCTTGATTCAACTGTTGATAAAGATCACTGATACATCCAGTTAATTTCATTAGCAGTTTCTACTATTATAGTTCTCTAGTCAATAAAACATAGTATATCAATTACTTCTAGCTAAACTCCAAAAAGAAAGTCCTATAAATCTGGAAAAGACTAAGCATTATTGATCAATCTAATCTTCTTGGAAGAATTCTTTAAGCTTAAAATTGACCAATGAGTCTGTTCTCACATTACTATTTCATTTTGTACAAAAATCTTTTGTTTCCTGACCAATGACCTACTTTTTCTTTCTCACTCTCTCAGCAGCTGACACTGTTTTCTAGGAAGTTTTTCCAGACTTTACTTCTATTTTTCCAAAGTAGTACTGACATTAATTCTGGACTCAAAACTCCTCGTCATGTATTCTCTAAATCAAATGCCATAGTTTTTACCCTAGTTTAGATTATTTTATTTAACTTGATTTCTTCCCCTTTGATTAATTTCCACTTTAATTTGTTGCTGAAAGCATTCATAAGCTCAACTTTCAAGTCATGTTTGCCTTACATATTTCCTATAGGTATTTCCTTTAGGAAATAATTATACAAATAAATACCTATAGGTATTTCCAAGTCAAAGACAGTTTTTAAGTTGCAAGATAATGTGGAACTTTTCAGAAAAATACATCTTTCCTCCATTTCTGTTCCTCTTTTCTTCTCTCTTGCCATCATTTTTTATTGCTATTGCTGCCATGATTACTTATTCAAGTGCAAACAAGCCTTACCCACTATCCTTTTTCTACCTTTCAATTCTAGTATCAACTAAAATTGCATAGATCAATGAAAATCATGCAAAATTATTGATCAATTACATATTATTTATTTAGTGTCTGTTATAGTCTACATAGTATTCTAAGTGCTAGGATACAGTAGTCTGACTATGTAGCTTTTGTTATTGTTGTTGTTCCTGTTTATTTTTTAAAGGCCTTACATCTAATAACTTTCATTTTATGTACGCAGATAAACTGAACCCTCTAAATACTTCTAAGACTACATAGTCTTTGAAATGATTGAAATTATATTTCAGACTTAACAGGGATCAGAATATTCCTGATGCTGACTTGTATAATAAGTAAAATATATTTGTTGATTCTTCGTCAGTACGAATGCAGGTTTTCGAAAAGCACTCAGGCAAGGGATCTGGGGGGTAATTTAGCCTGATAATTGAAGATCTAGGTTTCCCCAGTCTCATCTATTCCTGCCCATTACCTATCAGCCAACTGAGTATATGGGTTTATTAGTATGACTGAGTCAGTGTACTTATGCTTTGACCTCCACTTTTAACCTTATACTCATTTCCCAGTACAGAGCTTACTCTTTGAGGAGGAAAATTGACATTAAACATTTTAAGAATTATATCATGGATGCCACTGTCTACATTATCATAACTCCAAAGCTGCAATTTAAAGGTCACTGTATCACAGTAATAAGGTGGAAAGGGAAAAGATGATATCAATTTATATTGTTTAAAATGGTTTTGTTGTTTATTTCATGTAAGTAGCCTTTTATTGCTACAGAGAATGTATTTTATACCACATAAATGCTGAGTTTAAACATGTAAATTGTAAAATCCTGAAAAGCTAAGGAGACAGTAGGAATCAAACAGAAAAGAAAATAGATATAATCCAAGAACAAATTTAGATATGTCAATAGGAAGACACTAATAATACCTAACCCAATAAATTAGCTAAGATTAATAGCTAATGCAAAGGCTGACTTGTATCTGGCTTTCAACACTGCTGGAAAGATAGTTGGATCTAGTTCATCTTGCAGTTCCTATACAATCCATGTGATCATTTTCCATCATACTGAAAAATCCCTTCTTGTCAAAACATTGATGTAAACACAGTAGCCCTAAGCAAAGTTGTGAAGCAGGTAAAACGTTTTAGGTACTTGGTTACAACTTGTAACAGGATATTTCTCCTTGAACCACATGTACCTCTCTGTCAATTATTTCAGTTTAATGTTGTAGAGAATGGTTCTCAAACTTTAAAAAGTTCCAAAATTCTCAATGTTAAAAAGTAATGATGACCAATATTATCAATATTTTGAGGAGAGAAAAGCAATGTTGGAAGTTTAATTAATTTGTTCATGGCTAAACAGATTATAAGAGGCTCTCATTATTTAAGTACTTGTATTTTTTGTTTGTTTGTTTCTCCCATTTTTCTTAATGTTCCATACGCTTCACTAATAAAAGACTGAAAAGCCACTGCTGATTATGAAGACTCATTTAATGTAAAACAGCCATTAAAGAAAAGATAGGTCACTCAAGAAATGTTTCTCAGGCATCTGATAACCCTATTAGGGGAGGTAGGGGGTAAAAAAGTTTAATCTCAAAGTCATACTTCACATGAAAACAGAGTCCAGATAGGTCTAGAATTTAATTAAAAAGAAAACATCTGACATAATGATTGTATTAGAAAAAAATACAATGTAGTTATAAAATAATCTTTATAATTTATAAAATAATGCTTTGCTTATTATGACTGAAAACTCTGAAGTCCTTAAAAAATGCTAAACAAAAGTGTTTAACAATGCATAAAAGTAATATGAAAGGATTATCAATTCACTTTACATATATGAGATATGATTGAAAACTATGGTGAATGGTTAAATTAAAAAAAAATATTACAGTAGAATACATATTGCCATTAATCCCCCTCAAAATACTCCGCCTCACTTCAAACACACTTATCCCACTATGCATATACATACACACACAAAAACAAGCCATGCCCTTGGTCGTAAGGCAAGCCTTATCACCATCTAGTCCCACCAAATATAGCTCTTTCCTCATCACTACCCCTCTGGGTATCAAGAATTTGATTCTCATTTGAAGGCAGAGGGATTTGGGATGGGGGTTTTCATAATTAGTCTGACCATATAATATATTGTTTATATTGGATGCAGGATAACCATCGAAGCTGGTGGAAACTGAGATTGTGAATGCAAGAATGCACATCTTAATTATGAGCGCTCCAGCCCCCTGAAAAAGAATATGTCACTATAGTTGGATCTCAGATGATGAACATTGGTTCAGTGTTCCTAGATACTTAGTGGGAGTTATATAAAGGTAGAAGGGAGTGAAAATTCAAAAATAGCTAATGTGGCTCCTCATGATAAGCCAAGTGTGACCACTGCTGGCTTTGTGTGTCTTCGCTCCTCTTATATGTGTTTATACTGGCAAATTAAAGATGCTGTGAGATATCTCCATGGGACTTGGCATGGGCTTCAACAACTAATTAGGAAGTGCAAAACTAGACATTGTTTCTTTTTCTTTGCATTTCTATTCTAAGGAAACTATTTTATCTGCATGACCCTGAATAAATAGGGAACTTGTCTTGTATAAGGACTTTCGGAGAAGATCAGTGTTTCAAGAAAATATCTTGCTATATTCATGCATAAGAAAATTATTAAAATACTGCTAGGGAGAAATCTGAAATTATTTACTAACATTGGCTCAACTAATGTGGAGAACATTTAGAATAATAAACTATTTCTATGGAAAGCCTATTAAAAAAATCACAGCATTTTAATCTTCTTACCTCAGTGTAAGAAACTCTGTTCTCGATTACATCATACTGTGACCATACTTCTTTTGGAATTTGAGGCCAGTTTAATACCACCTTGTGAGCATTCATTCCATCCATACTGCTACCATGAATGGAAGGCGTTAGTCCTCTCTCATTTTTATTACTTTTATCCACAAAATGTTCTGTGGTTTTTATTGCCAAAATTCTAATTGCACTGCTTCTTTCTACACCCAATGGTAACAGGGAACATTTCAGAATATCTATTCCATACTAAACAGTTCTGTTTACAATTTAAAGATTTTAAAATCCTGACTCTTCTGAGCCTTGTCTCCACTGAAACAAATCTTGCTCAGTTCCTGGGTACTGCTTCCACTCAAATCCTGTCAAATAAGTTCACTCCTTTTTTTCCAAGTTTTATGTCTAGGTGGTTTTACATTCATCTGGCTCCTAAAATGTTTTCAGCTCTTTATTTCCACTCCTGTGTACAATCATTCCCTCATCTGGGGCTCATGATAACCAGCTTAAGTATTACTCACTGCCTCTCATCATTGCTGGAATTTACTGACTCTTAACAAGACTCCCAGAAATAATTGACATCCTTGGCACCCAGCTCATTATTAATATTTCTGCTTTACTTAAAGTGGTGCCATTTTCTGTTGATGTCACTGCTTATGTTCATGACCAATACAACACCAGAATCTCAGAATTTCTGATTACCTTCAACCCCATACATCTTTCTTTATACTTCTTGGTAGCTATCTATAACCAAAGAACCATCTTAGATATACCACGATCTGCAACTACTCCATGTTAAATAAAATTTAATATACCTCTAAAATCATTTCTAATCATAAACTTTTATTTTTCTATCTCACGCTTACCTCACTTGAATGATGCTTGATACTCATGTATCCTTCCATTTTTCAAAGTTCATAAATTCCATGTTATTTATTATTATTATTATTATTATTATTATTATTATTATTATTATTTTATTCTACAAGGACCCTGTGGTGATTCTGTTTTAATCTCTAGACACAATCCTACATGTGTTCTTCTAAGGCATATTTTCAAGAAATACTCATAGGGTTAGGTCCCAAAGTTATCTACAATACCTCTAAAACCTGAACTATATGAGATGATTTATTATTTAAGACAGGTTAACTTTGTTTCCAAAATTAAAATAAATACTTTTGTTTTCCTTTACTCCTAACCAAGAAATCATGAATAACACAAATCTCTGTAATGGTTCTTCACACGTAGATGTTTTTATTTTAATTTTCTTTTAAACTGAATTTAAATTTTGATTTGGTGTTTGTGTGTGTCTGTGTGAGAGACAGAGAACGAGAGAGAGCATGTGTGTATATATGTGCAACTGTAGTGTAAAAATATTTTAACAGATTTTTAAAAATAAAACTAATACAATATAATATAATGATTCTTCAATAAATATCTATAAACTCCTGTAGTAAAATGATAGCAGGAGGGACGTTTCCTGATTAGCACACTGGTGGAAATCTTCACAGAATAGCTGCAGTTTTTACTGGAACTTGAATGTTGAGATGATAATTAAAATTTATGTAAGAAAAAGCTGTAAACAAAGTCAGAAAAGTAGAGAAAACAAGAAAATTTCTGGAATGGTGAATCCTGCCGAGCCAGACTTTGCAAAGCAATAGCCATGAATGGCTAGCAGGGAAGCCTCTGGCTCATCCACTGAAGGTGACTGAATATGGAGTTTTCACTCTTCTGTTCATCACAAACCTCTTCGTTTTACTTTCTCATCTTGACCCCTCTAAACCTCTGGTAAGAAAGCTCTGAGGGTGTTTGAGGACAAATAAGTGGAAGAAACGTGGCAGCTGAAGATGAAGCTCCAAATAAAGGTTGGAGTTAAATTGGACAAAGCCTTAAACATGCCTCTAGATTTTATCTTGCAAGAAGTAGGCTACGTCTTTTAGAGGAAACATTATACCTAGTATACCAGATGCTCTCTGACCAATACCCAGAGAGACTGTAACTTTTTCGATCTGTGTGCTATATTTATAATAATGAAGTCTAAAATAGCATTAGCTGTCCACGCTGGCATTTTACATATGTAGCTGACACAGATCACACAGGAAATAAAGATTCCTGGGTATTTCTAATTTTAAAATCTGATTGTTTTCATCTTTATATAAATGTGTATTTTGGGTTTATTTACATTTAACCCAGACTAATTAATTCAGTCAGATTAATTAATTTATTCAATATTTTTCATAAACATCTCCTAAGACCTAGGGACAATTATAGACACTGATCTTTTGGTATTATGACTTCTTCCCGCTCCCAAATTTGTGACATTTGCTTCTTCCTTTGATTGAGATTGGCTTCAGACATCTCCTGTCATTAAAATCTTGGTACCTATACCTTCTAAACTCTTCTGCATATCCTTGATTCTAGAAAAAAATTAGTTGATGGTGTCAGAGTTCAACTCAAAACCATCTCATTGATTTTCAGGTTGTAATGACTTATAATTGTTTTTATGGATAACGTGGCCTTAAAATATTATCGAGCCTCAGAGCTGCCTATGTGACATTTTGACTTCAAACGGCTCTGCTTTCCAACCACTGAGTATGTTTTTTCCCCATCTTTTTGTCTTTGATTCTTGTTCTGTTATCCATATATATTCTGTTATTCACTTCCTGTTTCAGTCTTGTTCATAATGCACCACCCCATAAAGTTCCTACTTAATTACCAGAACTAGAAGTTATTTTATCCTATTTTGATACATAATAATATATAATACTATATAATTCTAAATACATATAATTACATATAACATATATAATTATATATAATAAAATATATATAATTATGCATATTGCATATTTTATATTATAAATACTACAATTATATATATAATTTTATACACAGATTTTACTGATTCTCTTTTAATATTCAATTTTATATAAAGAGATGATTATATAAAATGAAGATTTAAAAATTTCTTTTCTGAAAAATATGTTTAAAACTCTCAAAACCCCAGTTGTTTCCATGATCAATGTGTTCTGAATGTAACCTTATATAGCAAAAAGATTTCCTAATGCCATAATTTAGGATTCTGATCTGGCCTATGTTATATTTAACAATAAAATCAATGATGAGAATCACATAATAGAAAACACCAAATTTACAAATGATAAAATTCTGAGAGAAATGTTAAGTTATTGGACAATATTTGTAGTGAAGGACTAAATCAGTAAGGTAAAAGAAAATGAAGAATAAGGGGAGAGAGTATTGGAAACTATAAAATAGAATTCCCATCCAGTCATATTGCACATAATGGAACCCTGCCATTTTTCCAACATGCCAAACTTACTTCCTTTTCATAGTCTTTGTACTTGTTTCCTCATCTGAAATGCTGTATCTCAAATCTCTACATGATTTTCTGTCATTCTCTTGAGGCCATTGCTCTTCTTATCATAGAGGACTTGTATGACGGCCTTTTCTATAACATTTGCATTCACTACCTCCATCATTCTCTATCCCCTTTACCTTTCTCTATTTTTTCCCTGTGGCACGTTGCATTTTCTAACACAGTACATAATTCACTCATGTTTTGCTTTTATTGTATTTTCTCCATTACAACTGCTACGCATACACACATATTAAATAAATGCTTCGTAAGAACAGAACTTTCGATGTTTTCTCTTTTACTTTAAACTTCAATATTCCCAGTCTCAGGGCAATAAGAAGATTATAATAAGTAGCTATTCAAAAAAATGTTTATTGTATGAATTAATTAGTTAGGGTACTAAAACTAAGTGGCATACTTCTGTTCTACCTGATGCTATTCAGGTCAGAGTTAATATGTTAACCTTAATTCTGGGCTCCGAGTTTCACGAAAGTCATATTCTGAATAGCCATATCTGGATGATGAAGTGTGTTTATGTCATATGAAGAAATTGAAGGATTTTATCATCTTTATTGGAGAGATAATCTGATGCTAAGGATATGATAGGTATCTTCAACTATCCATGAAGATAGATAAAATATTGTATTTGTTCCCGAAGGTTGAAAGTATAAACAAATGGAAGTAAAGAACTGAATTTCTGCTAAATATAATGAAGAACACTTTAACATTCAGGGCCAATTTCAAAGATAAAGAGCTGCCTCAG
Source organism: Rhinolophus sinicus (assembly GCF_057876585.1). NCBI lineage: Eukaryota > Metazoa > Chordata > Mammalia > Chiroptera > Rhinolophidae > Rhinolophus > Rhinolophus sinicus. Next base: position 175,084,834 of record NC_142516.1, read on the forward strand.
GAATTAGGGAGATGATGTTTGAAGCATCATCTGCACCACATCTTTTGAGGGGTGTTGTAAAAGTGATTGGAAGCATAGATTAGAGATTAAAGTGGAAGGCACAAAGACATTTGATCTGGATGCCTTGATAATTCTATGAAAAATAAATTTTAAAATATTGAAGGGGTAGATTATACGAGGTGAAAATTTCATATCTAAAGACAAGGGAAAAGGACAGTTTCTAAGTTTTGCAATTTGAACATAGATTTCAAGAAATTTGTTATGTTTATTACTGAGATAAATTGCAATATTAAACAAAATGATTCAGACATTTTATCATCCCTCAAACTCTGTAAATGAATATAAGAATAACAAAAGAAACAAAAACAAAACAAATTACTCATTATTTCAGTTAAGTGTGTTTTCCATAAGTTCTCCTTTGTCATGTATTGTTTTGTATTAACATACTTTTTTTGTAGTTTATTGAGTAGTTTTACGTAAGAAATAAGCAAAAATAGTTTAAGTTAATTACTCTATTGGGATATTAAAGTTGTTCTTAGGACATTATTCTCAAAGACTTGGATGAGTATTTTACAAAAGACTAAACATCAATATAGTTTATATTTTTAAAAACTATTGCCAAGCTTTTACAATAAAACATTCAAAAATAGTTCTTCATGGTGCTTTCTGTTGTGCTATTGACTGCATGACTAGTTAAATCAATGGTACAGAAATTAGTCATTTATATTGCAAACATTAGAATCAATTGTAAAACAGCTAATTCTATGACAGTGAGTCTTGTGAAAGAATGCATATTAGATTAAGGGTGACTTGTTTTCATAGCCTCTGAAAGAATTTCTAAAGGGTGGTTTATGTAACTCATACTGTCTTTGTATTTTTTTATTTGTATTTCAAATAATTTTTTTAATTAAAGTTTATTGGGGTGACAATTGTTAGTAAAGTTACTAGATTTCAGGTGTACAATTCTGTATTACGTCATCTATAAATTCCATTGTGTGGTCACCACCCAGAGTCAGTTCTCCTTCCATCACCATTTTTTGTTCCCCTTTACCCTCATCTACTACCCCCTGCCCCCTTACCCTCTGGTAACCACTAAACTATTCTCTGTGTCTATGAGTTTTTGTTTCTCATTTGTTTGTCTTGTCCTTTTGTTGTTTTTGGTTTATATACCACATATCAGTAAAATCACATCAGTGAAACCATATAGTTCTCTGCTTTTTCTGACTTATTTCACTTAGCATTATAATCTCAAGATCCATCCGTGTTGTCACAAATGGTCCTATTTCATCTTTTCTTACCACCAAATAGTATTCCATTGTGTATATATACCACAACTTCTTTATCCATTCATCTGTTGAAGACATTTTGGTTGTTTCCATGTCTTGGCCACTGTAAATAAAACTGCAATGAACATTGGAGAGCACGTGTCTTTATGGATAAATGTTTTCAAATTTTTTGGGTAGATACCCAGGAGAGAGATTGCTGGGTCATATGGTAATTCTATTCGTAATTTTTTGAGGAACCTCCACACTGCCTTTCATAGCGGCTGCACCAATCTGCATTCCCACCAACAGTGTATGAGGGTTCCTTTTTCTCCACTGCCTCTCCAACATTTGTTACTATTTGTCTTGTTGATGATAGCCATTCTAACTGGGGTGAGGTGATATATCATTGTGGTTTTTATTGTATTTCTCTGCTGATTAGTGATGTTGAGCATTTTTTCATATGTCTATTTGCCATTTGTATGTCCTCTTTGGAGAAATGTCTCTTCAGGTCCTCTGCCCATTTTTCAATTTGGTTGTTTGATTTTTGTTGTTGAGTTTCATGAGTTCCTTGTATATTTTGGAGATTAGCCCCTTATCGGTGGCATAGGTTGCAAAAATATTCTCCCATTCAGTTGGTTGCCTCTTTATTTTGTCGATGGTTGATGTAAGTTGATTTTAAATTCTGGGCTTATATTTTGGATGTTATATGGCAGGACTACTTTTGAAATGTGATTTAGTTGGGGGAAAAAAAATTGATTCGTTAGCAGACTATTGCTTCCTTGTAGGAAATTCACATTTTCAGTGCAAACTTTATAAAACTAATCAAACTACTTTGGGGATATGTTGTTGAAAACAGCTATTACTAGAAATCAAGGTACTCCATTTACCTTATTGAGAGTAAATAAAGTTAATTTAGTAATGTAATCTGTTCTAGCTATGCTACATAAAAGAAGATGCCCACATTTTATGGCCACAACCTATGGGCAGCAGTATTTCTCCATGTGATAGAGTCTATGATCACTCAACCTGTTCACATGGATTCTGGGCTGGGCTGGTGATTTGAGAACATCTTTACTCACATGCCAAGTCATCTGGAAGACTAACTCAGGCAGAACCCCCTTTTTAGTGCTTTGCTTGTGGTTCCTCCTATAAGTGTGCTTACTTTCATGACAGCTCAGGACTCTAAATATAAATCTCCCAAAATATAGGGCACAGAACATATCAGATGTTGTATAGGTACTGTATTGGCAAGTTTACCCCATTTTTAATGAGAAGAGAACTGGAACCCAGCTTTTGAATGGAAGAGGATCAGAATATTTGGCCACCTGTACTCCAAAAGTGAACTGAGTTTTAAGCCCTTGGACAAATGTTTTTGAAGTTCCGTTTAATATTGATCAAGGAATTAAGAAATACCTCTTTTTTTTCTTATTTCTTTTAAAAATCCATACTTTCAGTCTCAGCAAACATCAAGTGAATTTCATTTCCAATCCAAGAGCATGCAATCTCAGCTATTTGGGAGTTCAATTTTAGAAAAAAGTCAAGTTTGTCTAGACCCTGCTTAGGATTCTAAATGAAGTATTTCATTGTTTCTGGATTAGCTGAGACCTAAGTGCACTGTTTCAATTTAGTTTAGCCGTTCTGTTTCTATAGCAAATTCTTGAGAATTTATAGGATTCTGTCATTCCTTTTGAGTTCATCACCAGGTTTCTTTGTAAAACATGACAACACTTGTCAAAACCTGGTGAACCCAAAAGAGTTGGCTAAAGCTCTCCAGTTTTACGTTCAATTTGGAAGCTCACTTGGGCTTGGCTGAACATGAAATGTCAAGCTAAATGTGCTTGGCTTAAAATGGTGAGGCTGAAGCAAATAAATTAATGCAAATTCATGTAAATTGGACACAGTGTGTTACTATTAACATGAATAAGTTAAAATCAAGAATGTGAGAAAGCAAGAAACCAATTCTAGAACAATTTGTAAGGTAGGTAATATTTGTCCTCAAAGCCCTGACAACACTTTCTGAATTATTTTAATCTTGTTTTAGTCTGATTTCTAAAACAGTTATGCGTTCTTTTCCTGTGGCTTTGTAAGTTTCCTCACACTGTTATTTAATACATATACATGTATAAAAAAGTGTATATATATGACATATAAAGTAGTGACATATATTCAATATATAATATAATATACAATAATATATAACATATGTTAATATTGCATATATTAATATACATATACTACACATTTTACATGTTACATAGTCTATATAATTTGTATTTTTGTTTTTTATAGTATATAAATTTATATAAATTTATCAATTTATATAAATTATATATATATATAAAATATATAATTTATTGTATATAGTAACATGTTAAGTTATGTGTAAATTAATAACATAATGAGTATTATATATTAAGTGTAATAACGTGTATAAACTTTTTACCCCTTGAGATTGACTATGAGTCTTGTGACAGTCCATATTATCAGTATCTTCTTATATATTAGTATAAAATCTCTTACTGTAGTTTTCAGTAAATATTTTATCTTCCTTTTTGATTAGCATCATATCCTAGTATACTAGTCTGTATACTGTAAGAGTATCACCTCATTTCATGCATTCTCAGCCTTGCCACTCTGTGACCCATAAAATTAAAGAAAACCATAAAGTCAATGTGTGACATATTTAATATTATTTTTTAAAATCAAATTAAATCTAATTTTAAATAGGTTAAATTTTATCAGAGAAACAATTAAAGCTATTGGCAAAGAAAGCAGCTAAATACATTAAAATATTATAAAGCAAAAAGTTAAAATTTTGAGAATTAAAAATACAAACACATTTCATTTCTATCCTGGCATTAGACCTCTCCATTTCGCTAAAAGCCCACTTGTAAATATTAAATCTATTGTGTATAGATACTTATTCCTGTTCTACAAATCATCCCTGAATGTAGGGGCTTAAAACAGCAACAATCTGTGGATCAAAAATGCAGAAAGATTCAACTCAAGGGTACTGTCTCCCAGTGTCTCATGAGATTCTAGTCAGGCTGAGGTCAGTGCTGGAAGAGAAGGAGGCTGGATAAACTTGTGAGTAGCTAAGGCATCTCTCTCTCTCTGTTGTCTCAGGGCCTATTGGTGTGTTCTCTCAGCATGGGCTTCTGAGTGCTTCCTCATTGAATGGAGGGAGGCTTCAGAACACTAGCTGTTTTGCTCCAAGTATGGGTGCCCCAATAATCAGAGAGATGGTGTACCACCTTGAATGGCCTCATCTCAGAAGTCATGCAGCGCCACTTCTGCTATATTCACTTAGATGAGATTGGGTCACAGACTGGTTCAGATTCAGGAAGACAGGACCTAGAACACACTCCTCTACCACACAAACACACATGCACAATGGGAGCTGTGTCAAGGCCAAGTTTAGAGGAACTGGTGGAATGGACGGTTTTGTTTTACGCAGTCTTGGAATAGATATAATGAAGAAGAAACAAAGTGAAATATCTACCTTAAAAAAATATCCACCAGCATCAAGAATTCAGAAATATTTAACTATCTGAGGCTCAAAAACAGTAATGATTCAACAAACAAATCTGAGTCACTTACAAATGTCTGGCTATTTATTGTAAACTCTTCTCCTTAAATGTCTATAAATCCTCCTTTCTAAATTATGTGGTAAGTTTTCCTCCAGGTGAAGTCTGTTATTCCCCCAGGTATTTTCTATAACATGTACTCACAGTCTGTCCAAAAGTTGGGCATTCCTTACGTAAGTGAGAACCTGCCTTTTAAGATACATAAAATTCAGGGAAAAACCACTGAACTTTTTGGTCTTTCTCTAAATTCCATGGCAAAATATTATCTTTATAGCTTTTTCATTATTGCATTATTATTATTATTATTGTTATTATTTTATCCATATTCCTTCCTGGGCTATGAAACTTGAAAATATAATGATTCTGTGGTTTTATTAATTGTGTTTAGTCCAATGTTATATTTAAAAAGTACAATATTTTACTTTTGTCTTGTTAAGGAAGAACGAGAGCATTTTTTCAGTATCTTATACAAAGCCACTTAAGCATGCAAAATAGGGAATTTCATTTGGTCAGTAATTTCCATTTGAGCAGGTGCAAGGTAAAGCTGTTACAAATGTGCACATTTCATATCACATGACAGCTATAAATGAACAGCTGAAGTAACTGAAGAAAAAAGATAAAAGCCTAGCCATCAATTTTTTTTCAGATTTAGGGATTTTCAGTAATAAAAAAGCATGGTCTTTTGCTGATTCTTTAAATTCTGTACAATACCTTGCTTTAATTGCCATTTGTGACTTCTCAACCTTAATATCTCTGGAATTTTGTTTTTGATTTTGTTTTGTCTTTCTCAGTTAATCATGACTTTTTGAAAACTAACTCTTAAGTTTTTGTTGTTGTTGTTGTTGTTGTTGTTTCGTTTTACCTTTTTCCTTATAGCTATGCTAAAGGGTAGCATGAGCTAGGTATGAAAAAGAGAGGTTGTACTTGTCTCAGACAAAAATTACTCAACCCACAAAATAAAAAAGGAGAAGATCATCTGTCCACTAGTTGAAAAATATTTAATGGAGTAGTTATTCTAAGTAAATGCCCCAAATCCCTAATCTGGTCAATTTTTTCCTTGTCTGAAGCGTCGATTAATTAAAGCATAAGATTTAGAATCATGCACAATATATCTTTGAACAAAATATTTTTTACTTCTTTAATGAGGTTATGAAGAAGTTGTGTAAGTACTAGAAATAAATTATAAACCAGGAAATGTAACCTCTGCTAAAGAATGGAATCGTTTCCAATTGTTTAATCTGCAGTAGAGAGACCAGGGTGAGACTTAATAAAAGTATCACTCGGCATTTAAAAATACTTACAAATGTACTACAAGTTTGTATACTTCGTACTTAACTATATTAATACTAGATCAGGAAAAAGAAACTGAAATACAGCATTTCAAAACCATAGTGAAATGGTTAGAGCAGTCACACTGATATTACTGTCATATTGCTGATCCTCTTAGAGTGATTAGTCTAACTTTCTGAATATAAAAAGAAAAGTAGAATAAAATAAAGCAGAATATTATTGATGACACAATGCTGTCAAAGCTTGTGTTCAGGCTCACCACCAGTGTAACAGTGAAAACCACGTATTTTCCACCCAAGAGAAAGATGCAATCCTGGCTTTTAGGCTACCCATTCAAAAGCCTATTTTTCTGGTTCCCAATCAGCCCACTTTAAGTTTCCATACATCATCAACCTAAGCCAAACTCACCTTATCATGTTGATACGACATCTTTATCAGACACAAAACATAAGCTTATATAATTAATGATATCTTGGTATAGAAAATTATTGTGGTTTACATTCTTATTTGACCAAGTGCTCATATCTTGGTCCACCTTTCTTTATACCATAAAATTTAGAACACCCTGTTTTTTAGCCCATTTATGACACACATTATTGTTTTATTTTGTCATCTTCTCTGTTCTCAGAAGTTTTAGTCAAAGGTATAATAATTGAATTGTAAACACTTGGTTATTAAATGCATTCACTGTATACTTAAAAGTGATTAATAATTAGCACATTAATTGTTCACATGGAAGCCACTTATACAGAGATTGAGTAAGAAGTGTAAACCAGGGAGCCTTAACTGTGAGGCAGGATGAGCACATTGTCACATTTTAAAATCCCATCATACTAATTTATTCTATGAAATCACATAAAATTGTATATGTGTCTGTTTATGTGTGTGTTTATTGATGGAGAAAGTGTCATCCAGCAAATTCTTTCCTATACTCTAAATAAGTATTGTGCTAAATACGTATGACTCTTTTTTCTCCCAGAGAAAAAAGTCATACAAACAATATATGCTAACCTCAGACTTAGATTATGCATAATTCGTTCTCCATTTCATAGAAAAAACCATCTTTTATATACAACTTTTCTATACAAGTCTTACGCATACATACCAATTTATCTTTTTTGTACTCTGTACATGAAATTTGAAAGAAACCTGATATTTCCAGGTGATCTCTGAGACATACAAGGATTTATAAGTAAACTCAGTTTATTACTGATAAGAAACGAGGCTGACGGTCTGTGTTCATGGAGTGAGAGAACAGTAAGAAACAGAATACTCCTATTTACCATTCTACTTCTCAAACTCAAGCTTTCTTAAAAACATTGCTTCGAAAGGGGCGTTTTGTTTCTGATTATTGCCTACCAACACAGACTGTGTGCTTCTGAGCAAGGCTGAGGAATTTCCTTCACTACTAATCTTTCATCCTAGAACAGACAACCATCTGTTTTAGAGAGTTTAGGAGGGATCATTTATTCTATTCATGGAAAAACAAAAACAAAACCCTTGTCTTTCTTCAAATTTTGTCTGCCTTCACTCTATAATTCCATTATCCCCTTACAATGAAGGGCACAGGAGGGGACACAGTTGTAAATGGACTCTGGGTTTGCAGGACTCTTGGGATTTGAATTGATCACAGTACCAAAGAATCTGGAATAACTTCTGTTCTGTTCTTTTTTTTTTCCCCCCTCTGTCTTCTGCCCTCTGCTGCTTAGCCTTTTTGTATTAAATCAATCATCATTCACCAATTCTTCCTCTAGTTCGGGTTATATGATGCAGAAGAATATTCACTCTACTCTTATCATCCTCAGAAACAAACATTCGGAGGGATTGCCTTCCCCAGTGACCCATAAAACATTGCTTCCATTATTATCTCTGTGTGGACATTTAAATGTGAGGTATGCCATTTTCTTTCTGTTTTATTCACAAGCACATTTCAAAATGCCAATCAAAATCACTGGAGAAACTGCTCCTATTTGGGGTAAAAATGATGGTCCCTGACAGTATTTCAGATTTTTGGTCATGCTCCTCTATTCCTCTATAATACATTTATATTTTTCTTTACTCAGAATAATAATAAAGGAAGCCAGTGTTTTTAGCGAATGAATTCATGCTCTGTTCTGAAATGTGTCAGGAATTACATTTTAAGAATTCTAATAAGGAATTGTTTTACATGTGATATATCCCATTCGCCTCATTTAAAACAACATTTTAATATTTTAAATGAAAACATAGTTTTGCTGTTTGTTCCTTTATTGTAAATTGTTAAATTAAGTGCTTAGCACATTAGTGATGGATAAAGGATGCACGTTTTCCTCTTGTTTCAAAAAGAAACACAGAATATGGAGTCTGAATGCCTAACTGGAATCAAAGCAAAAACTCTTCCTTGTGCCTTTGGGCAAGTCTTTTGATTCTCACAGCTGTGGTTTTGTTAGGCAGTGAGCTCGCACCAGCTTGCAGGCCTTGGTCAGCATTAGCCCCTTGTCATCCTTCCATCTCCCTCCTCACCCCTCAGTGTAACTGTGCAGATCTCACGGAATTATATTTAGGCAAGAGTCTTTTATACTAGTAGGTGCTATCGCCATTAAGAAACTTCATTCAATCCAAACTTTTACATTCAATAACTGATTATAGCCATCAGAGACACAGAACTCATTTTCAATTACAAGCGCAAGATTTAAAAGGTATTTCATTACTGTTATTACATGAAAAACAAACAGCTTTTCCTTTCTAGTACAGAAGAGGCTTTTGCTTCTAGCTTTAACTTTTGATATAATATTTGAATGGTTTTAATGTTTGTACTTATTCAGTTTACGTGTTGATATTTAATCTTAAGTAAAGTGGCCGAATCGAAGGAGCCTTTGGAGAATACTGAATAAAGTGTATAAGCCTTCCCAGGTAAACTCTTATACGTTAGGAATGGTCAGTTTCAACCAACTCATTTGTCAGAGAAGGAAACTAAGAGAAATGGGGTCCTTCATTCAGAATAAAGCTATCAGGGAATTTTTATTATGATTAGTCAGCTAATGATCAGCTGGTCCAGATCCCAGCCTATTGGCAGTGAGCACAGGGTTTTTCTCCCAGCCAGTACTTCACAGCTGGCACACACAAAGCCATGAAATGCTTTGAAATCCAAAAGAAAATAAAATCAAAACAAAGGAGGATTGTCATGTATTTAATCAATCTGAATTAATAACCCTACAATTCGTCCCTTATATATATATTTATACTTGAGGAGGGTGAAATGATCACTTAAATGGGACATTAAAGGCACATTTAAAAGTCTGGCAAGACTAATGAAGTTTGTTACCTATCTTATGATTTTACCTCCAGCATCTGGTTGACATGCGGTTAAGCATTCTTAAGACATATAACAAGACATACATTTTATGCAAAGAGTAACTACTAGGAAATTTTTGTGTGTAGAACAGTAGTATGATATTTTCTAAAGTTTGCCCTCAAGAGCTAAACTGTGAAGACTGCAGCTACAGTTTATTTTTGTGAAAACAGAAGCACTTTACAGACACCTAGAGATCCCCTGGAAACAGGATATTTTCAGGTAATTTCTTATTAAAAGTTACAATTATTTGAAGTGATGTTATTGCAAACAATTGTAGTGACTTGTTTTTAATACAATGAATAATTCTCAAAGGGCTTTCCTGGTGATACCTTCCACTGCCCATTTGGCTTCCAATGCAAGGCTTAAACAGGCTCCTATCTGAGGTACAGAAAACCCCTGTACCAACATCTTTCCACTGGCATGTGTATCATATTTTCTTCCTGCCCCTGCTCAGAGTTCACGTGTCTTTGAAAACAGCATGACAGAATCTTTATACCTGTGTATGTCACAGAGGGCGGCCCGTGAGAAAATTAGTATGGGAAACTTCAAGGATATGATGAAATATTTTAAGCACTTGGAAGTAGGGCCCTCTAGGCAGAAGGGGTAGTGTGAGACATTTTAGGGAGTCTAGAAGAACATGGCAAGTAAGGCAGTGTTTTTCTCACTTATTTGACAGGAGAAAGCTAGAAGTTAAATAATTTGTTCACAGATTCCTGAGAGTAAATTGACAAGTCAAGAGCTAAGCTTGTTTTCTTATTATCTTTTCTATACTGTGTGAAACATTTCAGTCTCTAAGATGCTGTAGTGAAAGATTGCATCAAATCATTTGTGTGTATCTTTAGCGAGGATTATTAGGTATGGTTTCATTGACCTTTTTAATTAGGATTTAGTTTATGAAATTTTTAAACTGAAATCTCTTTTTTCTTTAATTTCTCCACCTGCGTTTTTGGGGTATTTATTTATTCATTTAAAAAATACTTAATGTGAAAGCTATCTTCTTCACAATTTTTAAGTGCATAGTACAGTATTCTTGTATTTTACTTTTTATTTTTATTTTTTAAAAGATATGTATTTTTTGTTAAAAATTCAAACCATACGATGAACCACAGACTAAAAATTGTAAAGTATTACACAAAAGCTCACCATCCAAAAATAATCATTGTTAACATTGGATGATCATGTGTATCAAAAAAAATGGAGGATTAGATGAAAATATTTTTATAAAATGAGGTGAAATTATATATACTACATTTAAGTTAAAAGCCATTAAAATTAATTTTATGTCAGTTTAATAGAACAAAATGTAGCTAAAAGTGAATATTAAAATAATGCTGAAATCCAGATAAAAAAATTTTAATCACAAGAGAAATTGCTTTCTTTATATGTGTGTGTTTGTGCTTTTTTTTTTTTCAAATTAAAGCTTATTGGGGTGACAATTGTTAGTAAAGTTACATAGATTTCAGGTGTACAATTCTGTAATACATCATCTATATATCAAATTGTGTGCTCACCACCCAGAGTCAGTTCTCTTTCCATCACCATATATTTGACCCTATTTACCCTCTTCTAGAGCCTTCCTGCCTCCTTACCCTCTGGTAACCACTAAATTATTGCCTGTGTCTATGAGTGTTTGTTTCTTCATTTGATTGTCTTGTTCTTTAGTCATTTTCAGTTTTATACAACATACAGTGAAATCATGTGGTTCTCGCCTTTTTCTGACTTATTTCGCTCAGCATAATAATCTCAAGATCCATCCATGTTGTCGCAAATGGCACTATTTCATCTTTTCTTATGGCAGAATAGTATTCCATTGTGTATATATGCCACAACTTCTTTATCCAATCATCTATGGAAGGACACTCTGGTTGTTTCTGTTTCTTGGCCACTGTAAATAAAGCTGCAGTGAACATCAGAGCACATATATCTTTACGGATAAATGTTTTCAGAATTTTTGGGTAAATACCCAGGAGAGAGGGTTTGCTGGGTCATATGGTAATTCTATTCTTTATTTTTTGAGGAACCTCCACACTCCCTTGCATAGTGGCTACACCAATCTGCATTCCCACCAACAGTGTATGAGGGTTCCGTTTTCTCCACAGCCTCTCCAACACTTGTTACTATTTGTCAGTATCCTTAAATATATGCACACTGTTGCACAGCAGCTCTCTAGAGAATTGTCATTTTGTATAAATGAAACTCCATACCCATAAAACATTAGTTCCATTTCCCTCTCTCCCCAGCCCCTGGCAACCACCATTCTACTCTCTGTTTGTATGAGTTTGATGATTTTAGATATCTCAATGTAAGTGGAATCATGTGTAAGTATTTGCTCTACTGTGTGACTAGCTTATTTCACATAGCATGTTGTCCTCAAGGTTTATCCACATTGTAGTATATGACAAGATTTTTTCTTTTTTAAAGGCTGAATAATATTTTGTTGTATGAATATACCTCATTTTCTTTAACCACTTATCTTTTGATGGTCATTTAGGTTGTTTCAACCTCTTGGCTATTTTGAATAAAGCTGTAATGGATATGAGAGTGCAAATGTATTGTTGAGATCTTGTTTTAAATTATTCTTGGATAAATACCTCGATGTGGAGTTCCTAGATTATGTGGTTGTTCTGTTTTTAATTTTTAAAGGAACTGCCATACTGTCATTGGTAGCAGCTGCACTTTTTTTACATTCTCCAACAGAGTACCAGGGTTCTAATTTCTCTACATCCTCACCAACACTTGTTACTTTCTGATTTATTTGTTTGTTTGTTTGTTTATTTGTTTGTTTTTAATGTCATAGTTAACAGGTATGAGGTTCTATGTCATTGTGGTTTTGATTTGCATTTCCCTAATGGTTAGTGATGTTGATCATCTGTTTTATATATCCAATGGGCATTTGTGTGTTTTCTTTGGAGAAATACCTTTTCAAGTCCTACACAAATTTTTAAATCAGGCTATTTAAATTTTTGGTTGTTTTTTTCTTTTGTTTTTGTTTTTTCCTGCTATTGTGTTGTACATGTTCTTTGTACATTTTGAATATTACCCCCTTACCAGATATATGGTTTGAAAATATTTTCTCCCATTCTGTAGGTTGACTTTTTACTCTGTTGATTGTTTCCCTTGCTGCACATAAATTCTTTTGTTTGATGTACCTCACTTGTCTATTTATGTTTTTGTTGCCTGTGATTATGGAGCCATGTCCAAGACATCATTAACAGATCAACATTATGAAGATTTCTCCTTAATTTTTTTTCTAGGAGTTTTATAGTTTCATTTAAGTCTTTAATCCATTTCAAATGGTTTTGATGAATGGGATAGATAAGGGTCCAATTTCATTCTTTGCATGTGGATTTTTGACTATGTTTTTTTCACTTTCAATGCACACAATATTTGCACTAAGGCTTGGGGTTAGTATAATTAGATAAAGTACACAATGCTTTCAAAAGGCCTTTTGCCCAGTGCATTACAAAATTAAAACAAATAAAATCATGTTCAAAGAATACCTAAAATATCTGCAACATACTGTATGAGAGGTCACTTTCCTTTGTTAACATCATTGTTTTTATAGTTAAATAATGAGGGATGATGATGGGGTAATCAGTATTTAATTGAAGCATGTGTAAAACATGTTTGGGAATTTAGTGGCACTATGTTAGTGTGTAGACAAAGTGTAATGTAGCTGCCCAAATTACAGTATTAATAGAGTTATAGTATCTAAGATGTTGCCCCATTTATACTTTAATTCCCAGGAACCGCATACTAAGAGACAAAGACAAACTAGAATTTGTACAGCAGATAATGAGAATGGTAAAAGAAATCATGCCATAATAGAAGTTGACCTAGAAATTGAGGTTTTTACTCTAGGAAAGAGAAAAATCAGGAAAATGTCATATCTTAGGTTCAACTACTAGAAATGCTGTTATAGGGAAAAAGAATTGGACTTCCTTTTTCATAATGTTAAGTGGTTAAATCAGAACTACTTAACAAAAAGTGTCTGAAAAAATTGCATTGACATATTACAGGATAGATTTTTTATGAGTATAGATTAACATAATGCTTACAAAAGGGTAATCATACATTTCTACTAGATAGCATATTGTTCAGATCTGTGGTCATTTCTGTATTCACTCATCAACTCAGTTCATAATTGTTTGTGTTAGGGACCATGTTTATTGCCAATTAATTACTACTCAGTCCATCACATTGACCATGTGACAACCTGAATTGGCCATTTAGCCAAAGGAAATATCTTACACAATAGCTTTACATTCCGGTTATTCATATTATCTAGAAATGGACTGAGCCAATAATTTCTATTTATTAAAATACATTTCCAAATATTCCTATACTATAAAAGTTTCTAGTAATAGGAGTAGAATTTCCACTCTTTGTAGAATTTTATCACAAATCAAATGACACTAGATGTACCTTCCAAAATCTTTCTCAAAGATAATATGTTGAAGAGATGCACAGATTAAAGTATCCTCAATAGTTTAATGTCTAATGTGATAATTTTCAATTTGTGCTTCTATAATTTAGACAATTCCAACCCAATATGATAATCTTGCAACAAAATGGAGTGAAGAATGGAGACAATGGCAAATGTAATATCTCTGTTATTCCTATAATTTTTTCACCATTCACTGTACTACACAAAACTCATTTTACAAAGGATAGGTTGGGATCAAGTATCTTTTCTTCAAGATTACTTTTTCTTCTTAGTGTTTCTAATGTTTTAGACAGTCCTAAATTTTGTTCATTAGCATAAAAAGAGGACACAAAAAATGCCAAACAGATATAATGAATTTGGGGAAATAATCGTCCCACTTGTTTTCATTTCTGCTACATGACATTACTGAACGTCCTTCCAATAAATTCTTTTTTTCTCTCTTAATGTAGTTTTGAATTCTGTTTCTTTCCCTTTAAACTCAGAGTAATGATAACACAATTATAAGAATGAAAGTTTTAGGAATTACAAAGAAGGGGATGACAAAGCTCTGAAATTTAGTAGCAGAAACAATTATCCTGTAATTCAAAAGAAATATTTTGTTGAAATGATTGATGAAAACTAACATACTTAGGGGGACCAAAATTATCATTAATATGCAATTTTTAAATAGGGGAGAACTACAGAATAATATACGGTCCAGATGGCAGATTCATAATCCATTTAAATTCACTGAAATCCTGTCAAATTTTCATTGGCGTTGTCTTGGCTATGTGATAAAAAGTAATGATATTAGATGAATTTTTAATCCTTGAATATAGTATTTTGTTTCTTTGTAGATACACAATTCAGAATTTCCTTTAGTGAGAGATTCTCTAAAACACTAAATTTAAAAATTGTAAAAAAAATATCTATTGGCTTGATTGTTATTTTAACTTAAGCTCAGTTTAGCTGTTTAATTTAATTGTCTTCCCAATAACAATGTTTCCTGCTAACTAGATTGTTTAACAGTTTGCAGCTTTCATTTGCTACAGATTTGAGCCAAATTTTTCTGTAAAAGCCAGATAGTAAACATTTTAAACTTTGCAGTTTACACTGTCTCTGTCACAGTACTGGACTCTGTCATTATAGTACAAAAGCAGCTGTAGACAATGCTTAAGCAAATGAGCATGACAGTGTTCCAATAAAACTTTATTTATAGACATTTAAATTAAAATTTCTTGCAATTTCCATGTTCCAAAATGTTATACTTTTTTGATGCAAAAACAAAATTAAAAATGGAAAAACTATTCTTATGTGAAACACAAAAAGGCAGCAGGCTGGATCTGGCTTTCAGGCCATAGTTTGCCAATCATTGATAGCTAAATAAAACCTTAATTAACTGTTTTCATCTATTCATTTAGTTATGTCATTAGTCCCAAGATATCTTAAAGGGCTTGAATAAATTGATTTGTGGTTAATAATTTATTTGGGTATGGTTGTTTCTTCCTACCATGTATTTCACACTACAATGCATAGATGTCAGAAAGCGAATTTAAGTTAGTTGGGGAAATATCAATTCTGAATTTTCTGAATTAATTTAAAATAGTTCTCTGCAGTTGCTGTTTTCCTATTCTTAGTAAGGACGGCACTCAAACATCTTTGTTATGGGCTTAATCACCTGACAATATATGCTTTTCTGACCTAAAACAAAAATTCCATGAATTTTTACTAAGTTAATTTATTTGGTTCTAAATCACTTTTTCTTTTTACACTTTTTTATTCTTTCTTTCTTTTCTTTTTTTTTTTTTTTTTTGCCTTTTATACTGGTGTTAACATGTCTGACTACAATGCAGGTACTTAGAGCACCATCTAGAGATGAAAAGTTAAAATTAACATAAAAATATAAGAACTAAGAAGCAGCAGTGCAATTTGAAGATGCCTTTGCAATTTACAGTTAGTGTGCAAATTAGATTTTCAAATGATTGGCTCTAAGAAAGTCACACATTTCTAATTGAAAGCAAATACTTGTTTAATGTTGATTCTTTGCATGACTTTTCCAAAAATACATAGATTGAACAGCTTCAGACTATAATTTGCATTCTATGCAAATAATTAAGATAATGAATAGATTACTGTATATTTAATCATATTCATAAAAACCTCTTATGTTGAGTTGATATATTTTAAGAAGTCTCCTAAATGCCATGTATATAAACATAAAAATACAGAGCAATCAAAACTGGAAGAATTTCTTCACTTAAGTTCAAATAAATTTATTCATTATCATATATATACATATATATATATATATATATATATATATATATATATATATACATACATATATATATATATATAATTTCTTTCTTTTTCTTCTACATAAAACCAGAAGTATATTCTAGATTTATGAATGTAGACAGCACTTCTGTTTCTCACTTTCTGACAGATGATGAAAGGATTACAATCAATTTAAGGAGTTGAGTCTAAGTTTTCTATTAGACAAACATGTTGCTCCACAATGATTCGGTAATAAAGCTATTTTTCTATTGACTTACATGATAGTGAAGGATTTGGGTCTGTTTTCTGAAAACAGCTTTTAACAGAATGAATACTATTACTTTAAAATAACATCTGTAATGTAAGAGATTATGGCAGTCCAAGCTAAATAATACCCAATTTTGACATTTCAATTTTATTGTTTCATTGAAAACGTATCTGTGCTCCACAGAAGTGTTAAGACATCAATGAGGTACTTATCAAAATATAGGTGACAGTGTGAACTGACTGCCTTTCCCTACTACTTTAGAGTATGTCGATTTTGTCTTAGTTATTGTCCTTAAAGTTTGTATATCAGTTTCCCTCACTCCTCCCCCCCCCATAAAAAAGAACCTACAAGGTACAAGGTGTTTCTGTTTTATTAAAAAGAATATTAAGCTATTGAAATAACAGACATATAATTCAAATCCACGTGTGTCTGGCTTCAAAGTAGGTTCTCCTTCTTTTTGCAGTTCTGCCTTTGCTGGGGTAAGATCAGAGTCCTAGTGAATGTATAAAAACAAATGGACTCTAAGGGATTCCACATAAACCTTTGGAGTCATATTTGATCTCAGATTTGAAGATCAAAGCCCATTCCTACCATCAGCAAAATAAATTTAGGAAAATTGCTAAAGCTTTCTGAAACATACTTTATTCAACTATAAAATGGGAACAGATAGCAATTGTACCTTTTTGTTTGTTTTAGGTTTATGAAAAATCTATGTGGAATACTTAGTATCATGCCTACTACTGGAAAACATTGATTTTATTTGAACTACTGCCTGGGAAATGAAGAAGGGCAGGGATGCCTTAATTACCAGAGTGTCATAAATCAGGAATCAGATCAGTGGCCATTCATTCAATTGCATTATAACTGATAAAAACAGGGAAAAATACAATGCAAAGAAAGAAGAGATGTCCCACATTACCTACTCCTGCCACTGATTAAAAAACTGAGATCCAGAGTGGAGAAGCAATTTTGAAAATCTCCACAACAGGCTGGGGTAAGATGCATGTTTTTAAGCTGATACCGCACCATGTTTTCTTCATCTCCACCATGCTCTTCTTTTTAACTTAGACATTTTAGTGTAAACACAGAACAAAGTGCATATAGTTTTGAGTCCAAAATAAATTTACTTTTTTTCTCATATCAAAATGTACTGTAAATAAGTGTGCTGATTATCACTTAAAACTTCAAATCTAGCCCAGCATTTCAGACAAGACCTGTTAAGTCTCCCCACCACAGTCACTTAGTACCCAGAGTCCACAACTGCCTGAACACCTTCACTTTCCAGAAGTAGATTTTACCTTGCTTGTTTGTAGATGCACTTCGAAATATATAGATCAAATGAATAGGAGAGTATGCTTATTTAACACCCAGAAACACATGTAAATTATATGTAAAATTTTACTTATATATTTGCATATTATGTCATGACATGATTGTATATTGCAGCCTTTAAGCAAATTTCTGCATCATATGTAAAATTAAAGAAACTCTTTCATAATTACAGAATACATGTCATGTGTCAGAACTGAATGAAGAAATTGTACCAGAGTTGGAAATTTCAGTTTTGTTTTTCTTTCTGACAAGTCTATTTCTGTCTATGCCAATTAATGCATGCATGATCTTGAGGTAATGGAAGGGACAAAATCAGGACGACATTGTTAAATTTCTGATTCCTTACTTTGCAGTTTATGGTTTTGAATCTATCACAATATGTCTGAAACTCAATTTTTGCACTTATGAGTTGAATATAATATATGGCCTGTTTAAATTTCTAATGCCAAATTAGAAGGCCTAGTTAAATAATAAACTAGAAGATACTAAATATTTTTAGGGCCTAAAACCATATATTTATTATTTAAATCCTTCCATTTTTCTACACTTAGTTGTTCAACAGCTAATTTGAAAATAATACCTTCTATTTATAGAAAAGACAAAGAATAACAAAATACTATCTGTGAAAGGGAGAGTCAATATAGATCCAAGACTTCACCTCAAAATTCTCTCAACGTGCAATAAAACTCTGAGGTTATAGTAGCAGTAAGAGATTGTGTGTGTGTGTGTGTGTCTATGTCTATGAGGTTAGGTGCACATGTCCTTAGAGATCATGTTTTAAATTAGAATTTTGGGCAATTAGACACAATATCAGACAAGGTCAAATTTTTCTTTGTTAATTGCAAAATTAAAAGACCTCAAGCAGAATATCCCTTAGAGGTTATACTAATGAATAAGGTTGAAACTAGTTGTTTATCACTTTGGTTTAACTATCTGTATAGGATACGTAAAAGGGGAAGACGACCAAAAAAATGAATGTTCTCCTATGCATCTTCCTATCTCCCTAATGCCAATAAAGAGTAAAAAACGGCTTACCAATCTTTCATTGCAAAACATGAACAGTTAAAGAGATCTTGGCTTAGCAGTTACCAGGAGAATTTCACAGATTTCTTTTTTCTCCTAATAATTTAAAATCAATAGAACTATCTGAGAGTTAAAATATAAAATCAGTGTGCAGTGAATCAAAGAAAAGATAACAACACAAGGCCATCAGAAATTGCCTCTTAAAAGTCTTTAAAATTGTAAGTAGAATATAATTTGATTTAATATATCTATATATCTACATTTAAAAATCTAACAATACTATATTTGTTATGGGAATTTAATAAATAGGAAATCACCATCACATATATGGAGTACTTACTGAAGATTTGTCTAAGGATAAAATGGTTCTGATCCAAAAATTGGACCCTTCTGATTCCAAATATACTTGTAGCTCTAGTATGGATAAATTAATATCAAGCTAGATTAGTTAGATGGAAATAAAACAGTCAAATCATGCTTTCTTTCAAGAAAACAGTATAGCATGTTGCATAAAAGCACTGATTCCTAAAACTGATGACTTGAATTCAAATTCTGCTGCCTCCAATTTTCCAGCAATTTTGCTGGAAATCACTTAAACTCTCTGAATTTCAGTTTCTTTATCTGTGAAATGAGGTTACCAAGAATAGTTTCCTCATGGAATTATTCGGAGGGTTAAATTACATAATGCAAATAAAACATATAAAACAGTGGTACATGTAAATGTGCTTACATATTAGGTGCAATTTTCATTCCCTATAGAATTTCTATAGGGAAAGACAAGCATAGTCATAGAATAGCCTTCTGGTTCTGATGTCAGTTGTATTTCTCACTCTAAAGGAAATATTCTCCCTTTCTGTGTTTTTAGCTAACATGAATCCTTTCCTCACAGACACATTCATACTCCAGGGCCAATTGCTGGCAAAGCAGGTTTCTTAGCCTTTCAACTGAGGGCCAATTTTAGACTGTGTTGACCTGAACAAGGTAATGCTGTATTCTGGGAGATCAGCCAGGATTCTCTGTGAAGTTCCCCTTCATTTCAAATGGAAACTTTCTTTGAACTATGTTAGGTCACCTGAGTTCTTTTCACAGTCACCTAGTCAGAGAGAAATAGGAAATCGATTCTTATGTCAGTTTTCTTCCTATTGATATGGAGAGTGTCCAGAAATAAGTACTTCAGAATTGGAAGTGAACATGATAAATAATCAACTCCAAGAGATGTCTGATAACATACGAATGTTTCTTTTGTTGTGCCTGGTATTCTATCTTTGCTTTATCTCTGTCGCCAGATTAGATACTTATTTTTTTTTTTTATACTGACTGATCATTTTCATAAGTGGACCAGTCAAAAAAATTGCTCTGAAACTATAATTGAAGTATTGGAAATCTCATTGAAAAAAAAAATTAATCTGTGGTGGTTCCAAAATTGCCAGCAAACAACCATTTTATTGTTTTTGTTTCATCCACTAGAAATGGGATTTATTTATTACTATGTTTAATAATTTATTATTAATTTGCTTATCTGTTCCTCGCTCGATCATCTCTCTTTTGCTTTTTTTCTCACTGGTACCGACATACTTAGTTGATAAAATTGCATAAAAAACAAGAAAACAAATGTGACATGTGCAGATCCATTACTGTTTAATAAAAGTGCTACTAGGCTTTTACAAAATACTAAAAATAATTATTGTCTTAGTTTTCAAGAGGACTAGGGGCTTCAGAATTTGGGAATGTACTGTATTGAAATTATAGTATGCTTTTTTTCCTTTACTCTTTTCAGCATTATCATTTTCTTTTGTTTGCCTTCAGATAGAGAAAAAATATATTCTTATTTTTAATAATATTGACATTACTATATAGTTAATAATTACTAAGGAGAGAAACAACAAAATATTTTTATGGAAATAATAATTTTGTCAGAGTTTCTTCAAAGCATTGCACAAGGAAATATCAGCCATCCAGAATATTTACAGACTGAACCCATGCCACATCTTTTTTCAAACAAGTTGGAAAATACATGAATGAGTAAATATATAAATAATCTAAATTGGAATGTACATTTTCTAAGGCATGAATCCTATTTTAATGAGAGGCTTCACCAATTTCTCATTTGTTGTTGTTGTTGTTTTGTTTTTTTATTCATTTGCTCCTTCAGCAAGTAGTGATTACATGTCAATTATATTGCACAAGGTGGGTGTACATAGATGAATAAGCCATGGCCTCTATCCTAAAAGGTTCAGATTTTAATAGGAAAAAGAAACATGTAATAACTCTGTCAATGGCAAGTGCAATTATACAAGTTTGTATGTGATGCAGAGTGGTCTGAGAGTAGTAAAAGATCAGTTATTTGGGGGTAAGAGTCAACAAAAGTTAATAGAGGATTAAACATTGTTTTAATCAAACTGAGATATATTCTCAAGTTCTGTTTTAAACACTCTTCAACAAAAATATGTCCATATGCCCCCTCTTAATCTTTTACCCAAGTACTGGCATGATGTTCTCTCCTTATGCTTGCTCTTTGTCTACTCACTCCCTCAGTTTATAATCTTCTTTGTGCTGATTTTTTTTTTTTTTTTCTTTTGAGTGATGCCTGCCTTCATGTCTGTGGCAGTTCCAAAATGCTTATCTCTGCATAACCACATCCAGAAAAAATGCGGTGTCTGACTCTCTCTAAAACAGTGAGGTAAACTTCCTTCCCAGGAGTATCCACTAAATCTCTCTCCAAATATAATTTTATGATTTGGGTCATTTTCTAAAACACTTAATTTTGCAAGTGGTATGCCATGCTAAAGCTGGCCAGACCTGGGTAGAATGAGTGAAATTAGCTTTGTTTGGTTAACATAACTGTAGCTCCTTTCAGTAGCTGAGTGCTGGGGCGTGCTCCACACAAAACTTCAATATTGGAAGGCATATTGGAGAGATAGTCATAATATCCACCACAGAGGTCAAGTCGGATAAGTTCAGTGAACTCTACTACTTAATGGCAACTGATAAGGCCTCTGTTGACTTTAAGAAGCACATTTTCTGCAAAGTAATGTGTGCTCATAGAAGGAAAAGAGGTGATAAATTAGGTACCATTGTTTCACGAAGATCAAATGTAAAAAGGAGAGAAAAGACAATAAACAGACATGAACATCAAATAAATGCTAAAAAATTGATGAAATAGAAACATTTTAAGTGAATAAATACATGAAAATATTTTCTATGCCTGATTTATTATACATGACAAGCCAGTGAAAGTATATTGACATGAAATAGCAACCGATAAATCAGCATATTTTATTCTGCAATGTGCTCAAACCATTATTTGGTAAAAAAGGATATTTTTATTATATGTTATTTGTAAATAGCTAAAGTCTGTAATTCTGATTTAAGGCATAGTGACTCAATACTTCAAAAAAAAAAAAAAACTTGAAGCTAATTTTGTACTCTTTCCATGACCTTTCCTTGTACAAAATTATTCCTTTGACCAACATTTGAAAAGGATGGAAAAGTATCAAGATAAAGTGAATATTAAGGAGATTATTTCATTTTGTAATGAATGGCTACTCTATGCCAAGAATTGTTAAGGATAGTGATGGACAAGCTAGATAAGACCCCTCCTCACATGAAACTCATTTCAGTTAATGATGATTTTACTTCTGAGAATATTCAATGACTATAGTGATAAATTTTAGGCTATCTTCAGACTAAAATGAGTGCTAATGGATTGGTCTTTAAATCACAAAAGCTGGTACAGGCCTGAGAAAAGATTGGGTACTTAAAAATCATTAATAAGTTCCATTTTAAATAAACTACTATCAAAAAATGACATATTTATATATTTTAAAAACATGTATTTGCGAACTTGCTGCAACAATAAACCTAACCTTTTTTGATATCAGAAGGATTATGCATTATAAATTTGTACCAACTGGTCAAACAGTTAACCAAGTTTACTATTTGAAAGTGCTGAAAAGCCTGCATGAAAAAGACAAAAATGACCTTAACTTTTCGCCAACAATTCATGGCTCTTGCATCACAACAATGCACCAACTCACGCAGCACTGTCTGTGAAGGAGTTTTTAGCCAGTAAACAAATAACCGTATCGGAACACTCTCCCTACTCACTTGATCTGGCCCCCAATGATTTCTTTCTTTACTTCAAGATCAAGGAGACATTGAAAAGAAGATATTTTGATGACATTCAGGACATCAAGGTTAATACAACAACAGCTCTGATGGCAATTCCAGAAAGAGTTCCAAAATTGCTTTGAAGGGTGGACTAGGCACTGACATCAGTGCATAGCTTCCCGAGGGGAGTACTTCGAAGGTGACAGTAGAGATATTCAGCAATGAGGTATGTAGCACTTTTTCTAGGATGAGTTTGCGAACTTAATTGTCCGACCTTCCTACACGCACATTTGGCAAATAATCTATTTTCTGCTGCTTCAGGAAGAAGTTCTACTTAATTAATGTTGTGAAAGTGATTGAGGTTAAGGGAACACTGCATTTAAAATTGAGAATTGTTAAAACAAATTTCAGGCCCTAACAGTGATTTTTTAAAAACATATTGGTCAAATGTGTGAAAAAAACATTAAAGAGTATAATAAAGTGTATAAAATGTACATTATCTAATAATCAGCCTAATTATGTTTAGGACCAAATGAAACAAAGAAGATAAATAAAACTTGCTCTTTGACCTCTCTGTGGATCACAGAAGTGTTACGTAGAGGATATATCAGCATGCAAGTAGAGCAAGCCTCATTAGTTTGCCATCTGCCATGGTGGAAGGATGTTAAACTGTTGCCACTGCAAGGTTCACTGAGTGGTAAAATTATAATTAAAAACCATACCAAGATTAAAAGTAAAAACCCGGGAAAAAAACATCTGTCAAATGATGACAAGGATTCTATGTCCCTTTGAAAAGATGAGGTGAGGAAATACATATATATATTAAATTATGCTCACTCACACACACAAGCACAGCTATAAATGTTTGTAAATGAACCTCAGCATGGCTGGTCTCTGACATGAAATAAAAACAGTTTAACTGTTTTACAGAACAAAGTCTAATATTTCGATCAGGTGTAGGAAATTATATAGGAACAAAACATAATACTTGACAATATTGTTATGATCATTACATTCAGAAAGATATATTTAGAAATAAAGGTATAGTGAAATAAAATATATCAAATAATACATATAGCAGATTATTTTCAAATCTATAAGTAACCAACCATGAATTATTTGGAATACTTTTATTGTGCCACTTTTGTTCTTTTAACAATTTAGTACGTGCAATGAGTATGCATTTTCTCTAGGGTTTAAAGGAAACCTATTTTAAGAAAATGTGAAGAGCTTGGATAAACCAGAAATTGATATTTTTTTCTCTACAACTCCTCAAACATGATTTGACTTCTAGTGGGTTGAATATAAAATTCCCACTTTATTATTACACTTATTTTTTTATAAGTTCAGAAAAGCTTGCTGCAGCCAATAATAACCAGTTGTATTTCTACATACTAACATTGAACAATGCAAATGAATTTAAGAAAATCATTGCATTTATAAATGTATCAAAATTAATAAAACACTTAAGAATGATTTTAATAAAACAAACACAAGGCTTTGACACTGAAATCTACAAAATATTATTTTAAAAAATTTAAGGAGACCAATAAATGGAAAGACATCTCAAAGCCCAGGATCAGAATACTTAATATTGTTAAAATGTCAATACTCCCCAAATTGATACACAAATTCAACAAATTTGTTGAATATATAAAAATATGTAAAAATCTGTACTGAATTAAGAAAAACAACAACAACAAAAACTGAAAAGGCTATCCTAAAATTCATATAAAAATATATATGGACCCAGCATAGTAAAATCAATCCTGAAAAAGAAGAACAAAATTGGAAGACTCAACATTTTTACTTTAAAAACTAATTCACACCACACAAGACAGTTGATAGTGGCATAAGGATAGACATACACGGTCATTAGAATAGAATTGGGAGTCCTGAAATCAACCCTCACGTTCGTGGTCAATTGATTTTTGACAAGAGTGCCAAGAAACTCACTGGGGAAATAACAGTCTTTTCCACAAATAATGCTGAGTAACTGTATATCCACAGGCAAAAAAAAAAAAAAAAAAAAAAAAAAATGAAGTTGGAACTTGCTTACACCATCCATAAAAATTAACTCAAAATGGAACATAGATATAAATGTAAGAGATATTACCATAAATCTGTCAGCAAAAAAATATAAGCTTGTTTGGTATGGCATCAAAGCATTAATGACAAAAGAAAAAGACTGGACTTCTTAAAAAAATATATTCGAAGTACTTCATCAACAAAATGAAAAAAAAACTGACAAATAGGAGGAAATATTTGCAAATAATGCATCTAATGAATCTAATTGTAGAGTTTTACCTATAATTTATCAAGAATTCCTACAATTCAACGATTAAAGACAAATAACCCAATTTGAAACTGGGCAAAGGCTCTGAATAAATAATCATTCCAAGGAAGATATACAAGGTCCAACAAATACATGAAAAGACATCAAAAATAATTAGACGTCTGAGGGAGGTAAATCAGAACCATAATTTGATACCACTTCACACCCATCAAGACTACTGGGACCAAAAAATGTAAACAACATTCTGTTGCTCATGATGTAGAGAAATTGGAACCATGATAGTTTTGCTCATGAGAATTTGAAATTCTGTAGCAGTCTCCAAAATGTCTGCCATTGTTTTTCAAAAGATTAAACATAGTATTATCATATGACCAATGAATTTTACAATGGTATATATAATGATATATACAAGGTATATACTAAAGAAACATGGAAACGTATATGCAAAAATGTGTACACAAAATCTCATAGCAGCATTATTCATAATAGCCAAAATAGTGAAAACAATGCAGAAGTCTATCAACAAATGGATGAAAAAATGTAGTATATTCATTAATGCAATATTATTTACCAGTAAAAATAAAGTACATACATGCTATAATATGGATAAACATGCTGTTTTGATTACTATAGCATTGTAGTATGATTTATTGTGAGGTAGCAGGATGTCTCCCACTTTGTTCTTATTTCTCAAGATCGCTTTGGCTATTCAGGGTCTTTTATGGTTTCATATAAATTTTACATTTGTTCTAGTTCTGTGAAAAATGTCACTGGTAATTTGAGAGGGATTGTGTTGAATCTATATATTACCTTAGGTAGTATGGACATTTTAACTATATTAAGTCTTCCTATCTATAAGCATGGCATATATTTCCATTTATTTGTATCTTCTTTAATTTTTTTCTTCAATGTCTTATAAATTTCTGAGTACAGGTCTTTTTCTTCCTTAGTTAAATTTATTCCTTAGTATTTTATTGTTTTTGAAGCAATTGCGAAGGGGATGTTTTCTTTTTTTTTTTCAATTAAAGTTTATTGGGGTGACAATTGTTAGTAAAGTTATATAGATTTCAGGTGTACAATTCTGTATTACATCATCTATAAATTCCATTTTGTGTTCACCACCCAGAGTCAGTTCTCCTTCCATCACCATATATTTGATCCCTGTTACCCTCATCTACCACCCCTCAACCACCTTTACCCTCTGGTAACTACTAAACTATTGTCTGTGTCTATGAGTTTTTCTTTCTCATTTGTTTCTCTTGTTCTTTTGTTGTTTTTGGTTTATATACCACATAGCAGTGAAATCATATGGTTCTCTGCTTTTTCTGTCTGACTTATTTCACTTAGCATTATAATCTCAAGATCCTTCCATGTTGTCACAAATGGTACTATTTTATCATTGCTAACCGCTGAATACTATTCCATTGGATACCTAAACCACAACTTCTTTATCCATTCATCTATTGATGGACATTTTGGTTTCCGTGTCTTGACCACCATAAATAAAGCTGCAATGAACATTGGAGCACATGTGTCTTTATGGATAAATGTTTTCAGATATTTTGGGTAGATCCCCAGGAGAGGAATTGCTGGGTCATATGGCAATTCTATTCGTAATTCTTTGAGGAACCTCCACACTGCCTTCCATAGTGGCTGCACCAATCTGCCTTACCACCAATAGTGTATGAGGGTTCCTTTTTCTCCACAGCCTCTCCAACACGTGATACTATTTGTTTTGTTGATGATAGCCATTCTAACTGTGGTGAGGTGATAGCTCATTGTGGTTTTTATTTGCATTTCTCTGATGATTAGTGATGAACATTTTTTCATGTGTCTATTTGCCATTTGTATGTCCTCTTTGGAGAAATGTCTCTTCAGGTCCTCTGCCCATTTTTCATTGGGTTGTTTGTTTATTTGTTGTTGAGTTGTATAAGTTCCTTGTATATTTTTTTGGATATTAGCCCCTAATCGGAGGCACTGTTTGCAAAAATTTCCCATTCAGTTGGTTGCCTCTTTATTTTGTCGATGGTTTCTTTTGCTGTGCAGAAGCTTTTAAGTTTCATATAGTCCCATTCATTTATTTTAGCTTTTACTTCCTTTGCCTTTGGAGTGAAATTTATAAAATGCTCTTTGAACCCAAGGTCCATTAGTTTAGTACCTATGTTTTCTTCTATGCAGCTTATTGTGTCAGGTCTTATGCTTAAGTCTGATCCATTTTGAATTAATTTTGGTACATGGTGACAGATAGCAGTCCAGTTTCATTCTTTTACACGTGGCTTTCCAATTCTCTCAGCAGCATTTGTTAAAGGGCTGTCTTATCTCCATTGTATGTTTTTTGCTTTTTAATC
The DNA here is from genome assembly GCF_057876585.1 of Rhinolophus sinicus. NCBI lineage: Eukaryota > Metazoa > Chordata > Mammalia > Chiroptera > Rhinolophidae > Rhinolophus > Rhinolophus sinicus. The sequence goes on from NC_142516.1 coordinate 175,112,390, forward strand.
AAAAATTATCTGTCCATATTTACATGGTTTTATTTCTGAGTTCTCAATTCTATTCCATTGGTCTACGTGTCTGTTTATCTGCCAATACCACGCTGTTTTGACTATTGTTGCCCTGTAATACAAGCTAAAGTCAGGGAATGTGATACCTCCAGCGTTGTTATTTTTTCTTACGATGACTTTGGCTATTTGGGGTCTTTTGAGGTTCGAAACAAATCTGATGATTTTTTTTTGTTCTATTTCTTTAAAAAATGCCATTGGGATTTTGATGGGGATTGCATTGAATCTACATACTGCTTTGGTTAATATGGCCATTTTAACTATGTTGACCCTTCTAATCCATGAGCATGAATGTCTTTCCATTTCTTTGTGTCTTCTTCAATTTCTTTTAAAAATGTCTTGTAGCTTTCAGCATATAGGTCTTTCACATCCTTGGTTAAGTTTATTCCTAGGTATTTTATTCTTTTTGCCGCAATTGCAAAATGAATTGTTTTATTTTATTTCTTCTGAGATTTCATTGTTAATAGATAGGAATGCAATGGACTTTTCTGCATTGATTTTGTAGCCGGCAGCTTTACTGTATTTGTTGATTGTTTTTAATAGCTCTTTGTGGAGTCTTTAGCGTTTTCTATATATAGCATCATGTCATCTGCAAAGAGTAACAATTTAACTTCTTCATTCCCAATTTGGATGTCTTTTATTTTTTCTCTTACCTGATTGCTCTGGCGAGGACTTCCTGTTAATACTATGTTGAAAAGCAGAGGTGATAGGGGACAGCCCTGTCGTGTTCCTGAACATAGAGTAAAGGACTTCAGTTTTTCACTGTTAATTATGATGTTAGCTGAGGACTTGTCATATATGGCCTGTATTATGTTAAGGTATTTTCCTTCTATACCTGTTTTATTAAGTGTTATAATTATAAATGGATGCTGTATCCATTTATACATAAATGGATACATAAATTTATACATTTATTTATATATAAAATGAGTTAGGGACTACTGTCTCTTCTTCAGGTTTTTGGAAGAATTTGAGCAGGATTGGTATTAGATCCTCTTCGAAGGTTTGGTAGGATTCACTAGTGAAGCCATCTGGTCCCGGACTTTTGCTTTTGGGAAGGTTTTGGATGACTGATTTAATTTCTTTACTGGTGATCAGTCTGTTTAGATTTTCCAGTTCTTCATGGTTCAGCCTTGGAAGGCTATGTGTTTCTAAGAACTTGTCCATTTCTTCTAGTTTATTGAATTTGGTGGCATATAGTCCTTCATAGTATTCTTGGATGATCCTTTGTATTTCTGTGGTGTCCGTGATAACTTCCCCTTTTTCATTTCTGATTTTATTAGTGTCTTCTCTCTTTTTATCTTCGTGAGCCTAGCCAAGGGTTTGTCAGTTTTGTTAATCTTTTCAAAGAACCAGCTCTTTTTCACATTAATTTTTTCTCTTGTCTTCTTGTTCTCTATTTCATTTAGCTTTGTTCTGATTTTTATTATTTCCTTTCATCTGTTGACCTTGGATTCCATTTCTTCTTATTTTTCTAGTTCTTTAAGGTGTAACGTGAGGTTATTTATTTTAGATTTTTCTTGTTTCTTGAGATAGGCCAGTAACGATATAAACTTTACTCTTAAAACTGCTTTTGCTGCCTCCCATAAATTTTGGTAGGATGTATTTTCATTGTCATTTGTTTCTGTGTGTCTTTTGATGTCTCCTCTAATTTCTTCTTTGACCTGGTTGTTCTTTGAAACTATGTTGTTTAATCTCCATATATTTGTGTTTTTTCCTGCTTTCTTTTTGCAGTTGATATCCAATTTCAAAGCCTTGTGATCAGAGAATATGCTTGGTATGATTTCAATCTTCTTAAATTTGCTGAGTTTAGTTTTATGTCCCAACATATGGTCTATCCTTGATAATGTTCCATGTACACGAGAAAAAAATGTATCATCTGACGTTTTAGGATGAAGTGCTCTACAAACGTCAATTATGTCCATTTCATCTAACGTGTCATTCAGGGCTGCTATTTCATTATTTATTTTCTGTTTGGATGATCTATCCATAGCTGTCAATGGTGTATTTAAGTCCCCTAGTATAATTGTGTTTTGGTCAATTTCTCCCTTTAGTTCTGTTAGTAGTTGCTTGGTATATTTCAGTGCTCCCTGATTGGGGGCATAAATATTGATGACAGTTATGTCTTCTTGTTGTATAGTCCCCCTTTCCATTATGAAATGTCCATCTTTGTCTCTTGTTATCTTTTTCACCCTGAAGTCTGTTTCATCTGATATCATTGTGGCTACACCTGATTTTCTCTGCGTACCATTTGCTTGGAGTATCAATTTCCACCCTTTCACTTTGATTCTGTGCTTGTCCTTATAGCTGAGATGTGTCTCTTGGAGACAGCATATGGTTGGGTTTACTATTTTTATCCAATCTGCTACTCTGTGCCTTTTTATTGGTGAGCTCAGTCCATTTACATTTAGGGTGATTATTGATATGTGAGGATTTCCTGTCATTCTATCTTTAGTTTTCTGATAAGGCTGTGTCTCCATTGTTTCTTTGCCTTTTGGTTGTTGTCTATTATTTCTGTGTGGTGGTATTCTATGATGTTTCCCTCTGTTTCTTCTTTTATTACAGTATATATTTCAGTTCTGGATTTGTTTGAGTGGTTACCGTTAAGTTTATGTGAAAGAAAGTTTGATATTAAGACTATTCCATTTTCTGCAGCACACCTACTTTCTCCATTCCCATATTCCAATTCAGGCCTTTACTCTCCCCTTTTTGATGTTTTGCTTACCACAAATTGTTCCTGTTGATGGTGGTTGAATAGCCTCCTTTAGTATTTCTTGTAGTGCAGATTGTGTATTAGAAAATTCCCTCAGCTTCTGTATGTCTGGAAAGGTCTTTATCCCTCCTTCATATCTAAAGGAGATCTTTGCTGGGTACATTATTGTTGGCTCATAATTTCTCTCTTTCAATAGTTTGAATATTTGAATTTTTGTAGAGTTTCTGCTGAGAAATCTGATGATAATCTAATGGGCTTTCCTTTGTAGGTTACTGTCTTCTTTTCCCTGGTTGCCTTGAGGATTCTTTCTTTGTTGTTAATTTTTGACAGCTTCAATACAATGTGCCTTGGAAAAGTCCTGTTGGGGTTGAGGTAATTAGGTGCTCTATTTGCTTCTTGGATTCGAGAATCCAGTTCTTTCCATAAGTTTGTGAAGTTCTCATCAACTATTTGTTTGAATATACTCTCTGTTCCCTTCTCTCTTTCTTCTCTATCTGGTATGCCCATTATTGTTATATTGCTCTTTCTGATGGAATCAGAAAGTTCTTGTAGAGTTTTTTTCATTTCTTTTAAGTCTCAAGTCTCTTTCTTCTTCCATCTGTGTCATTTCCAGGTTTCTATCTTCGATGTCACTGATTCTATCCTCCATCTGGTCAACTCTACTACCTAAGCTGGCTATTTCATTCTTCATTTCTTCTATTGAATTCTTAATCTCCAGAAATTCTATTTGGTTCTTTTGCAAAATTTCAATCTCTTTGGTAAAATGTCCATGTTGTTCTTTGATTGTGTTTCTGAGTTCATTAAACTGCTTTTATATGTTTTCTTGCATCTTGTTGAGTTTTTTTCAGAACTGCAATCTTGAATTCTCTGTCATTTAATACACATATTTCCATATCTTTAAATTGATTTTCTGGAGACTTTTCACTTTCTATTTGAGCTGTCTTGTTGCCTTTGTTATTCATGGTAATTAATGATTTATTATTTCTCTTCCTAGACATCTATAGGAATGGGTTCTGCAACAGGTTAATAGGAAGATGTCTTTTGTTTGTTTTCCAGTGCTTGTTTGTAGAATGTTTTATTTTCTCTCTGACTGCAGTCTTTATTTCTCTCACACTGTAGTGTAGTGTTATATTTTATCTGCCCTATTCCAGCTTCTCACACAATGGGGGAACTCCCCGGAAGGCAGGCTTCTCTTCTGTTAACAGTTCGCCTGGGTCACAGGGCACCGAGTCCCTATGGGGATGCGGTGTGCTTTTGAAGTTCCAAAGCTCTCCCTGCACCAGATTCAGAGCACGAGTATTTCAGCAGTTCTGTTTACTCTTGCAGGGATCCACCCAGATAGGTGGGGCCAGGGGCAGGGTGAGTTGTGAGAATTGGCCCAGAGCAATGGTGGCGACCACCACCACAGCTGGTCCTACTTCCACAGCTCCGTCCCATTTGCTGGAATTAGTTGGGCTGCGAATCTGTGTCTGTGGTCCACAGTTCTCATAACTGCAAATATTCTGTTCTTTTGATCTGACACTGCTACTGTTCAGCTTCAAGCACTGGGCAGGTCGGGGCGGGGCGAGCTCTGGGAGGATTGGGAAGGGGCGGCTAGTCTCAGTGCCTAAGGCTTCCGTTCTCTGCTCGGCAGTGAGGGCTTAAACCGCCGTTTTCAGCCTTCTTCCCTCAGTCTTTTTTCCGAGGTCTCTGCGGAGAGCATTGGGTTCAGCTGTGTTATATGCTGTCCCCTCAGCCCATAAACGGAGCCCTGGCAGTCCGAGTTCTTCCCTCTCCCACAGCTGAGGTAGTTCCAGGATGCAGCAATCTCAGAGCACTGAACTAGGTTTGCGTCCTGCGCCTGCAAGGCTCCGTCTCCATACTTCTCCCTTCCCTCCTCCCCTGCTCGCACAATTTGCCCACCTTTAGGTGAATTCAGTAGTTAGACTCTTCGACTTGCCTGTCTGCTGTGCAGGGAGTCTTTTGTGGAGTTACAATTTTTCAATTTGTTGTACATTCCAGGGGAGATTTCCAGAGGCTCACCACGTGCCACCATTTTGATGAGGTATATCGGGATATTTTCTTAATTTCTCCTTTTTATTACTGGTGTATACAATTTCTCCTAATTTGTTATTGTTGTATACAAATGCAACTGATTTGTGAATATTAACTTTGCATCCTGCTACTTTACTAAATTCATTTATCAGTTCTAGTAGTTCTTTTCTTTCTTTCTTTCTTTCTTTCTTTCTTTCTTTCTTTCTTTCTTTCTTTCTTTCTTTCTTTTTTTTCCTGGAATCTTTGGGGTTCTCTCTATCTAATAATGTGACATTTTCAAATAATGACAATTTTACTTCCTCTTTACAATTCAGGTGACTTTTATTTATCTTTCTTGTCTGATTGCTGTGGCTAAAACTTCCAGAACTATGTTGAATAAAAGCGTTGAAAGTGGGCATCCATTCCCCTAGTTCTTGATGTTAAGGGGAATGCTTTTAGCTTTTCACCGTTGAGTATGGTTTTGGCTGTGGGTTTATTATATATGGCCTTTACTATGTTGAGATGCAATCCCTCTATTCCCACTATGCTCAGACGTTTTATCATAAATAGATGCTGGATTTTGTCAAATGCTTTTTTTCCCCCTGCATCTATTGATGTGACCACATTGTTTTTATTCTTTATTTTGTTAATGTGGTGTGTCACGTTAATTGATTTGCTAATATTGAACCAATCTTGCATACCAGGAGTGAATCCTACTTGATCATTGTGTATTATCTTTTTAATTGATGAAATTGGTTTGCTAATATTTTGTTGAGAATTTTTACATCTATGTTCATTAGGTATATCAGCATATAGTTTTCTTTTTTCATAATGTCTTTGTCTGGTTTTGCTATCAGGGTAATAGTGACCTTGTAAAATGAGCTTGGGAGACTGCCCTCCTTCTAGATTTTTTGGAATAGTTTGAGGAGAACAGGTGATAATTCTTTTTTGAATGTTTGGTAAAATTCACCTGTGAAGCCAAACACAAGTCTGGTCTAGGACTTTTGTTTGTTTGGAGCTTGCTGATTACCTTTCCATTTCATTGGTAATAATCGGTCTGTTCAAATTTTCTGTTTCTTCTTGATTCAGCCTTGGTAGATTGTATACTTTGAAGAATTTATCCATTTCTTCCAGATTATATAATTTGTTAGCATATAGTTGCTTGAATTTGATGATTTTTAAAGACCATGATTCATTGTAATTTCCATTTCTGTGTTTTTGTTCAAGCTGTCTTGTCTACCTGTAATACTTCCTGCTTTCCACTATATTTTAAGATTCCTAACATTCCCTTATTTTTTAAGATCTAACTTGAATATCTGAAAAGGAGCTGCTTTCCTGCTTCCCAAAAGATTAATAGTCTGAATATTGATTGCCAAAATTGCTAAATAGCATTTCTTATGTTTTGCAAAACTGAGAAATATATATACAAATAGTGAAAATGTAATTTTGGGCAGTGAATTTAATCTCCATGATATATATATATATATATAATTTCAATCTTTTGCAGTCCCTAAGATAGCATTTCTAGGATCTGTGGTTCTTTTTTCGAAGGGTAACACTAGCTAAATTAGAGCTGAGGAAACAATCAAAAGTTACAACATTGAAAAAACTAATAGAGGGCATAGGAACAATAAACAATATGGTGTATTGCAAAACTAAATACAATTTGGGAAATTGGAATAGTGAAATTAAAAACTACTGAGGCATAAAAAAGAAATTTCCATAGTCCATCAGTCCAAAAAACATTCTAATGTGGTACGTTTTCATTATGCCATGATTATAGTAAAGACAAACCAACCAAAGTCTACAGGAAGGATTTTTTTTCCTAAAGGAAATAATGTAAGCTTTCAGTAAAAGTTAAAGTAATATTTTAAAAACATTTTATTTCTCGTAATAGTATATTTCTAAAATAGATTTCAAATACAAAGCTTTTTATTCTTAGAAATATTTGCATTCCTAAGACTTATATAAATTTATCAAGATGTTATTCTACGTATTACATTATAGAAGTGGTATGGGCAGTGAAAATAGCATTAGTCCTCCCATCCAGAAATCGTGGTTTTTGTTTTCATTCAATGTCTTGACCCCTACTTGACCTTAGACACCAAGCTGTTGGTCTAACTTGACCCCTTTTGTCAATTGAGGATACCTGTCCTGACATTCCCCTACATTGTGGAGGATTAACTGAGCATCACTTTGTAAGTGAAAAAACCACTCCCCTGAAGTCTGGAATCCAAGTACTGATTATATTCTTATTGTGAAAGTAATTTCTTGTTATTTCAACTCAGTCTCTTGCCTCTGGTGAGTTGCTAGGTGCAACACTGATGTATTTGTTGTGAACCACAAGCAAATGAGATTCAAATAAATTATGGTGGTTTAGATACATTATTATTTACAGTTGGGAAATAGAGGCTGTTTTAAAAAAGACACTATAAATTAATTTATCTTACTGTCTAATTTAATAAACACTGCTATAAATTTATAAATAGTAAAAATTTATTTCTTGGTTTAAAAGCCACCTGGTGGATTTTATTTGACTGATAGAAATGCTGATTCATCTTGGTTCTTTATATCTTTGTTGACCACCTGTAGTTAGCTTGATTCTTTTGCCTTTTTGTGATAAAAGATCTTGTGTATTTTTATAAAAAGATAATTATATTTTTATAATCAATATTTTTCCCTAAAACATTTGCATACTTTCAATATAAAAGGTAATTTATTTCTGAATTTGTGTTTTGGAAGTTCTTGGAGATATGTGTTCAACAGAACTTTGACTTAAAATTTAAACCTGAGGTAAGGAACAATGTTAACATGTATTAAGAATTAAAATATGCAGAGCACACAGTAAGGTACAATGGTAGGAATAAAGAACACCATGTGACCAGAATGTTTTATTAATGGTAGTTAACATTAATAAAGTTAACCTTTCATTTATTGTGCATTTTAATGTTTACTTACTTTTTTCCCTGTCCATTTTTGATGCTGACTAAAATCTACATATTAATGCATGAGAATTTATGCCTTGACCTACATAAAGAAACGTATGTTCAGGTTACATTTTTTTTCAGTTGGAATTAAATACTAACTGCCTTATTGAGATACCATAGACTCTTATGCTTCTAAATACTCTTTACTTTGAAATATTTATTGTAAAAATTAGAAGTAGATACACTTTTTCTGAGTTGTCAATTATGTTTCCTAAGTTACCATATTATTGCAGTATTTTAATTAACGTCAAATCCTAAATTTTAGGCATTCAGGCCAATAAAATATAAGAAAATTATGGAAATGATATGAATATATGACACCTTGTACTCAGTGACAGAACAGCACAATATATTAAAATCTAAGTATAAAGCAGTATGAGTATAAATTTGAAATAAATAAACAAGTAGTTCTGGGCAAGAAACTGAACCTGAAAACTCTGACTACACATGTCTTTCTAGAAACAAATTCTACTCAAAGCTGTAGGAATCAGCAATAGACAGCTCCAAGTTAATGTCTATATGAATATACATGTGAAATATATGTATATAGGTGTGAACTACATATATACTTTCAAATGACAGTGTACATAGCAAAACTCATCAATAGGCATTTTTGAAGAAAAATCATAAAGAAACATTTGCAGTTAATTTAGTACACAGATATGAGCCATTGAAAGTTGCTGAATTTAGCTTTATTCACATAAATCAAGCAACATTATCTGTTTGGATTAAAGAAGAAAAGGAGTAAAAGTAGTCACCAAAATGGTTATTAATGAGGTTATTAAGAAACAGAGAAACAGAATTTTTATTAAGACAGGTGCAACAGGAGTGGAATGAGGGCTCTCAACAGAAGATGTAGGTGGAAGAACAAGAATCTAAAAAGATCCTTAATATCTCTAACGAAAGAAGGTGCAACTCAGAGGTCTTCCTTGGAAATTAGCTAAGTAAGATCTTTACAACAGATCCTTGAGTAACCCCACATTCAATCAGACTTTGTTCAGAGCACTAGCATCAGTACTGGGTATGTCATCATCAGTACTGAGATAACTGTCATCAGCCCTTTTAGATTTGGGACTCCTGCTATTGATTCTCTGCGCAGAATCTGTGCTCTGACACCTGCTGCCCTATCTTTTTGGATGCCCACTGTGTGGAAGTCCTTGTTCTGGTTTGAGTATCAGTAATGCCCTGCTCAGAAGCTTCCTGCTGCAAGACACTACCTGCTTCAGCCCATCTGGACTGTCACATACATCCTGTGCTAAACTGACCGAATATTCTATGCTCTACAGTACTGTATGCTGGGTTCCTCTCATCTCTTGCAACTGAATGGTGTATCTACTGTTTTATTTCCCCTTCCTGGATATTTACAGACTGGCTTTCCATCAGACCTACCATAATTTATGTTGCTGTTTTCATACCTTCTTGGATATCACTGAGACATAAGGAATAAAGTGACAGAGGAGAGTAGAAGCAAAAGGACTCTAAAATTCTATTTTTGTTCACTGGATGAAACACATACTAGAAATTGGAGGTCACAAGAAAGAGCTGGTTTCAGCGAATTTTATAAAAAAAAGGTTTATAATTCTAAAATAAAAATTTCAAAACCTTAAAATACTGTGACTGGATTTTGCATAAATTTATACATTGTTCACCAAATTGATTAAAATAAAGATGTCTTTTTAGCCCCACTTCTTTTCAATGAAATTATTCCGATCAAAGGACTGTTTGCTGAAACAGAAGCTCATATATACCATTTTATATTTGAGTTTGGATATTCACACCTTTTCTACCCTCTACTACACTAATTGTGTGGATTCCGTAAAGCTACTGCCCCAGTGATATCTGTTTTATAAGGTAAATCTTTAAATATTAAATAACGTAAAATAATGGATGATTTTTAAAAAATAATCTAGTTTTGTTTTGTTTTGCTTTGGTTTTTTTTTTTTTTTTTTTTTTTTGATACACATTAAATAATCAGTGTACCAATCAGCACTTCCTCTTTATATATGTATGTGATTATTTTAATGAATTGCTTTTAGGGAAATCATAGTTCAAGAAAGTTCAATTCACTGTGCTTTACTGCAATCCTATCCTAGTAATGCAGAAGACATAACTGATACATTTAAAACCGTCTAATACAACAGATACTCAATTTTCAGTAAAGTAGATTTAAATGACTGGAATAATACACAAATTATGCCTAACATACATAAAAATTAAAAATGTATATTAAAATATATTTCTAGTATTATGTAGTAAGTCTAAACTGAACAAAGGCTGTAATCATTTCAACAAATATTCACAGCTTATCACAATAAAATATCTTAAATTCTGACATTTTCCTCTGACAAATATTTGTTAAAGTTATTCAAAGCCTAGATGTAAAACCATGATTGGTTTTATTCTGCTATATATTGTTTCAGTCCTATTCCAACTCTGTGTACTCAGAGACTGCGTTTAAGCAGCCTCAAATCCAGATAACTCTATATTCTCCTAAAGCAGAAGGTCTGACAGAATAGTAATTTTGGACACAATTTTCTTAAGCAGCATAAAACACACCAAACTGATCATAATAGTTATATTGTGCTCTTTGTCAATTGTTATTTTTGCAAATATCAGTCATGCTTTTGTGAAAAAATTATTTTAACCTGTGATTGAAAATTGACTTGGCTTAAGTCCTCTATCTCAATATATTTGTCTGAAATTCAACTAGCTAAAGAAACTCTCACATCTTTTAATAATTACTAAATAATTTAAAGGGTGATTTTTAAGGACAATACCAGAAAAGGTAAGCTACATGTTGACATACAGAATGACATATATATATATATTTACAATGGCTACTCAAAGTCTGGAGCAACCACTAAAATGGCATAGGAGAGTTATGTTTTATTGTAATGAAAATCTTAGTATAGTATTAACTAGTGCTCAACCTCATAAAATGCTTTGCTTTAATTCTGATAATTGTATTTAATCAATATTTAGCATCTTCAATGCAACAGAAACATATTAGATTTCAAAGACTTTTCCATGATCTATGATCTAATAATTGAAAGGCATTGTAGTGTTGTATGGAAATGAACATTAACAGCTGTGATGTGAGAGGAATACTCTATCTAAAGTTCTGAGGAAGTTCTCACAGATAAAGGAAACATTTGAAATGAATATAAAATACTTATTGGAGAGACCATCACAGGAAAAGAACTGTTTCTTATTTTTTTAAATGATCACAATTAGATCAAGTCTTAAAGGAAAGGATAATTTCTTCCCATCAGAGGAAATGTGAAGGACCATGAAAGTAGGAAAGTTATTTAATAAATAATGTCTGAAGATATAAAATTGTTAGCACAGTCTTACGCTAATTTTGTTTACAAACAGTAAATTTCCACCTGTACATTAAAAGTTATTAACTTTACCTTTCTTCGAAAATAGTTTTTCCAGTAAAAATGTGTCCAACTGATCAACTAATAAAAGTCTTCACAAGGAATCCAAATAAGTCATCTAAAATAGTTTTCTACTTCAGGAAAGACTTTTATGGCATTCTGCTTCCAAAAAACTGCTAACTGATCAAACAAGGATGAAGTATCATTTAGTCTGGCTTACCTGATGTATGATGGTTTGAAATACCACTTTCATATTACTATTCAATCAGCAGCAAGTTCCAAGCAACTCAAAAAGAAATTTCCATAGTGTCCTTTGATAGATGATTAGATAAAGAAGATGTGGTATACATCCACAGTGGAATGCTACTCTGCCATAACAAAAAATGAAATACTGCTATTTGTGACAACATGGATGGATCTTGAGATTATTTTGCTAAGCAAAATAAGTCACACAGAAAAAGTCGAGAACCATGTGATTTCACTGATATGTGGGATATAAAACTGAAAACAACAAAGGAGCAAGACAAACAAAAACTCATAGATACAGACAATAGTTTAGTGGTTACCAGAGGATAAGGGAGGATGGGGGTAGTAGAGGAGGGTAAAGGGGATCAAATATATAGTGATGGAAGGAGACCTGACTGCATGGCGAAAACACATGTGATATATAGGCGATGTGTTACAGAATTGTACACCTGAAACCTATATAACTGTAATATCCATTGTCACCCCAAGAAACTTTAATTAAAAAAAAAAAAGAATGAAATTCCGTAGAGGTAATAATGCAAAGTAGAACCATAACAGAAATGGCACATTTTTTTCTTTGTTTTGATTTTATGCAATCAAGTCTAAACTATTATCTGTTCTTACCCCAGGATTCAACTTAATCTTCATTCTCTTTTGATCTTTATAATTTATCACAAAGATCCCAGTGTATCTGCTATAAGTCTGTTAACCAATTTTGACCAAGCGCAATACAATCATCTCACCTATATGATCCAGTTTTAGGGTACTGATAGAATTTGGTAATTCTACAGACCTACTCATCATGTATTATATTCCATTAATAAAATGGAATTTATATTCCATTAATAAATGGTATATATTCCATTGATAAAATGGAATCTTATACTGCATCTTAAATATATTCTATTTAGCAAGAACAAAGCAGTAAGTAAAACTCTGGAATTGTTGAACTAGTGTGACAGAAAAAAAAAGAAAAAAGTGCACATAAACGTGTGTATCTGTGTGAGTTCATGTGAAAAACTGCTTTTGTGAATCCATCTCATTTACACTCCAAATCTGCCCTTTCCATATTTTTCCATTCCATTTGTAAGTTGAGTTGCTAAATTTTCTTGCCTTAAAAAACTGCACCTTACCTTTTTCCAACTTGTTTATATGAGTAATATATAGGTGTGAATTTGAACGTTACAAAATCGCGCACACTTGATGACTCGTAATGATAATAAACCCAATGAGTAATATGAATCACTATATTTGGTTTTATGGGTAATTGCATTTCTCAAAAATCTGCCTCTCCCCAGTATACCTACCTTTATCTCTTGTTATTGATTAAACAAAAACAAAACCCTTATTAACAAATTAAATCTAGTCACTGTCTGTAAATAAATCATCATTAAAATTATTTGAATTATATTATTCTCTATGAATGGAACAATCTCAAATCATTATATATCTATGTAAGTCATACTGACTCATTTAATTATAACAGTATGAACATATTCTTGGCCACCATGCCCCACCAAAAGTGATTCTTCTCTCAACTGTACAAATCTTATGAATAACCCATTTGGTCTTAATCATTTATTTTCTTATAATATTTTATCTATGTTGTTAAATTACTATGTTCAATGTCTCAAGGCATTGAAATAAATTTCCATCTGTTAAATATGTTGCCTCTTATTTTAATGGTGCAAACTTTAAAATTTTTACTGTTATTTGAATATTTATATTACATATGCACTTTACATTTATGTGTACTTATTCAAATCTTAATCACTTTCAGAAACATTCTCAACTTTATTAGAGTTAAAACATCCGTCAAAAACCTAAATTTTCTTACTCTTCTGAATGACTATAGATGATAGATAGATAGATAGATAGATAGATAGATAGATAGATAGATTTGTTTGTTTAATCTCTACTAAAAAAAAATTTGTCATATATATCATATGAGTTTAGGAACACATTTTCCCCTCAGTTTTGTCCTTTCATACAAATGCAAGAAATACATTTTTATTGTATGATTCTGAGCTCTTAATTATTTAAAATCTAGGTACTCACAAGTTTTCAGATGCAGAATAACTTAGAAGTTTTGTGCAAGTCAGTGAAGAAGCTATTTCTCAGATCCTCTCACAAAAATAAGGACATTTAAATATTTTATATCAGAGCATAAGAAGGCACTCCCTTTATTCATGTTCTCTCTACCTTCTTCTCTGTAGTGTGAGTGTACTGCTGTGGTAGGGCTCTGGATTACTTTATTTCAGCTTTACTTGTTCCTGAAAAAATGAAAATACACTTTTACCCTGTTATATGTGTGTTGTTTTTGTTTTGTTTTGTTTTGTTTTCCCCATTTCCCTCTTACCCACTAAAGGAGTAACATGAAATGTATTTTAACAGTTACTGAAAAAAAAAAAAAAACTAAATTAAAAAATAAAATATGCACAATCATAAAGACATACCTGCTATATACAAATAAGGGAAGTTTGGAAAAAGAAGACTGTGATATTAATTGTAAAAAAAATGCAGGAAAAGTAAAATAACACAGAGACTCAAATAGATATTATTCATTTGAATTTAAAGAAGTTGAAAGATTTCAAAAGCAGATGAGTTGAGTGAGCTTTTGAGGATACCTAATTCTCAAATGATAAAGATGTGCAATGGTCAGTTTGCAATACTTCTACAATATTACATTGATCTGTAAATAATTTCTTTGCAATATTGGTTTTTAGTAATTCAGGTCTCCTAGTGGTCTATTTGTATAAATTATTTGACTTGGAAGAGAGAAAAATATAAAATACTGTCATAAATATAACATTATTTTCTAACTCAAAAGTAATAAATTCATTATGACAACTATCAAATTTGAGGTAAACTTACTATTTTAATGGAAATAAATGTACTGATAATATTTATTTTACCACCATTAATTTTGTTGTTTGTTTTAAATGAACAAAAATGTATCAGTAATAACAACAAAGAGCAAACTCTTAATAGATAACTGAGGAAGAATTGCTAAGTGCCTGTTGAGTCAGCCAAAACTTTCTTGAGTACAGGTATTTGAGCTGGGATTTGAAGGACAAATACAAGGAGACAATTGGAAGGGAAGGTATTTCAGGTTTGTGAAAGTACATGGCATTTAGAAAATTATGAGCAAATTGGTGTGACTGGAATATAGACTTCCTAGGAGAGACAGGCTGGAATTAGTTTATGAAGAAGTCTTGTATGTCATACTAAATTTAGAGCTCCAAATTTTGCTGATTTGTGGTATTTTTTCATTGTTAAATAAACATAGACTACTATGTTATGAGGACTCACCTTTCAGTGCTCTAACTCTGGCAGCTTTCAGAAAAATAGAAAATGGGAGCAGAAGAATTCTTACAGGGATAGGTCAAATTCTCCCTGAATACTCAGGGAAATATAGAAGTACACTAAAAGAGTGGTTTAGAAAATGTTAATGTGACTTAGAGTATAAAAGATATTCATATGCCTACATACACGTAACTAAGACAAAAGTCTCAAAAAATTCTTAATCTTACTATATTTGAAGGATCTGATATTTTTGCATTCCATTCTATTTTTATTTTAATAGATAATGCAATTATGACCCAATTAATTGATTTCACAGACAATTAATGGGATATAATTCACATTTTAAAAAACACTGGCAAAATAATGATGAAGTTCTAAATTTAAATATGGTAGTAGGAAGAGATGATTCTAAGTACAACTGACATAATAATCACTAACATTCATTGAGTACTCATTAGTTGCCAAGCTCATTTCATAAAGTATATTATTCAACCTTACAAAATCCCCAGGAGATATTTGAAACTTGTATTCAATTTTACAGATGAAGAACAAAGACAGAGAGTAATAAGCAATTTTTTAAGAATTATAGGATGACATATTAAAGTAGAAATTTAAGGTGGCCTCACTATGTGTTTTACAATTAAATTATACTGCTGATAAAACCTAATTAAAATAGGCATGGAAATAAGCAAGACATAGTAATAATCGGATAAAGATGAATTATCTGATTATGGCATTTGCAATATTAATATTTTGAGACTGTATTACTATATTGGATATAGTTAAAGTCAATATTAAATTGTTAGTTATAAAGTCCAATAAACAATTTGTATAAACTTAGAGAATGTGTTAAATCTGAATTTCTCCTTAATGGAGCAGTTAGGAGGAGAGCTAAGTTCCTTTCTAGAACTCCTAAGTATAATATTTATTTAACAATATCATACCTACACATCAAACACATATATACATTTTTAAAGAATTACAAACATTATATTGAAAAGGTGAAGGGATGAAATATCTGGGTAAATAAATTATTTAAAGTCAGTAGTGCCTGGTAAGCTTTTCTCAAAGATTTTAAATGAATTAGTCATAAGTGCTTTTAACGCTCAGCAATCAATTCTAGGAAGAAACAAAAATTGCTAATATATAAAATGTATGTGTGTGATTACACACAACAGTTAAGATGTATTTTCTGGGAAGGAGGATTTTCCATGCCTTTTTATTTTCCTTTTATACTAAAATGAGTTTGTTTCTAGACTCTCCTCCCCTGCCCACCACAAAAAATAAAATGTGGTTGTTTCAATAGAGTAGTTTTTAAAGAAGATATTAACTTTATTATCACAAAGTATAATAATATTTCCTTGGGTGACATTTTAGTTTATTAAATTACAATATTAGTAATTTAAACCCAGCACTAATCGTGACTCCTAATTAATTATATAAAAACCAACCATAATGAAAACATGAAAAAATGTCATTTATAATGGTGAATGATAATAGCAGTCCTACACCATGTTAGGTTATACTCAAAACTTATGCCCAATTTCATTACTATGTCTTATACTGGTATTATAAAAGTGGTAACATTCTTAAAGTTCCAACTTAAATATCATCTTCCGTCAAACATCTCTTGAGTATATTCCATTACCTTTTCCTAAAAATTCCTACATGTTTTTACTTATATAATTAAAGTAAACCAAATGTTCTTTTTGCGTGCCCTGTAATACTTCACAGATATGATGATTGTGTAAGTACTGTTTGCATTTTTTAAAACTACTTACTTTCATGGTTAATCATGTAATTCCATGTAATATTTGTCTACTAGACAAAAGTTTTCAGTGTGTTTGGGCATTACTGTCCAGGATATTTATTTTCCTTTCCCACTCAATTGAAAATGCACAGAATCATGATTTAAAAAAAAAAAAAAAAATCATGTGTAAAATTAAATAGTAGGAAATAAATATAAATTCAATATATGCACAAGCCAAACATACTAATCCAATCTCCCATATAGAGCACTTTGTTCTTTCTGTCAAACTATGAAGAAGGCTAAAACCGTATTCAGAACACTTTATGGAGCCAAGAGGGGAAGTCAGTGTCTTTGAAAGGTGTTTATTGTAATTTAATGCAGTCTCTGCCCTATAATGAGGAAGCTCTCTCTAGTGACAGGAGTAATGTTTCCACCGGAATTAACAATGTGTTTCCTTGCCCCAGGAATAGATCAACAACCCTCCCCCCCCCCCCCCCCCCCCCCCCCCCCCCCCCCCCCCCCCCGTCTTGCAGACATTTTGCTTTTTAGCAGTTTTCCTTCAGGTTACAATCAGCCCTTGCTTTCTTGTCTTCCTGCTCAGGAAACATTTCGTATCTGAGGTTGTTTTGCATAAATAACCTCATCCATCCAATATGTTTCAACATAATTTGATCTATCCAGTTTGTGTTTATCTGTTATCTCTTCATTTTTGGGTGGAGGGGGTTTGGTTTGTTTTTTGTGGAAATATTCTCAGTATGTTCCTCTCTAAAAGTAAATATGAATTATAAAAGCAGAATTTTATTTGGCTTTTAAGTAATGATTGAGATATTTTGATTTTCTCTACTTGGGTGTGGCTCCTATTCAATTTAACTTTGGCTATGACTATGTATTTTGGTTTCATATATTATATATATATATATATATACACACACACACACATATATATATATATATACACACATATACATATATACATATACACTCATTTCATGAATATATATATATATATATATATATATATATATATATATATTTCCCATGAACATTTAATATAAATATAATTGCAAATAAAATTCATATATTACTTTTAAAGTCTAACATAAATGTCTTGGGTTTTCTGTTTTTACATATGTTTCTTCCCAAAAAGAATACATAATTAAGAAATAATCATATATTTGACTTCACATCAAAAGTTACAAAGAAAGGCTAATTAGACAAAAAATAAAGCATGCTTGTGTCAAAAACATATGCATGAAACAACCCTGTGAAAGACAGAAGTAATTCGTGTAAAGGTTCAATTAAGATTTTTATAGACAAGTTCATTGCAGCTACAGTGACTTTAATTCCAGTGAGCCCCAGGTCCTTAAATGTACTGAATTGCTCGTGACAATTAAGGTCTCCAAGACTGCCAACATCTTCAGCTACATGCAAGCTTAGTTTCAAGGGGATTGTCTTTACTGAAAGTGTTCTTTCTGGCACTGCTTTTATTAATACCTATGGGTATTATGAAGGAAGTCACTTTCGATATGAGTTCAACACTTTCAGGTTACCAAAGAGGAAATCTCAAGATAATCAATTCAAATGCTCACAGCCCTTGTCCTGCTTCCTGGGTTACCCCAAGGAAGGTTCAGAAAATTATGTAATTGACTGTGTATAGCTCAAAGTTTTCCTCCTGAGTAAATCTGTATTGGCTTAATGTTTTTATTCATTATACTTGCTTAAAATGGATTTAGATAGAATTATATACATATGTTATATTTGCTATGGGTATGAAGAATTCTATTCTTTCAATTTCAGCTTAATAATTTGTTCAAAATAGAGGATTTGTGAAGTCTATTACCATCCATATTTTATTAAAATTTATTCCAGTATGGTGGATATCAAAAGCAGAGACATATTAAAATGCATAGGTATAATATTATTATTAATAGAACCATATTGGGCTTTCAAAAGATTACACCTATTTAGACCCTCTGGGATTAGTTTCAGGCCCATAGCTACTTAACATATTTATTAACAATCTGGATAGAGTGCTGAGGAGCAGATGATTCAAAATTGAGAGGAAAAGCAAATACTATGCTTGAAGATTTAGGATTCAATAAGATCTGGAGAGATTAATAAAATGGGCATGGGGTAGTTCAGTCAGCTTTAACCCGTGCATTAATAAATGGAGAAGCAAACATTTTAAATTGGAACTTTAAGCAGCTTCCTCTTTTATGTTGGGGAGATTTTCAATCATGTGTTTTAGCTGAACAATATTCAACATGTATATAATTATGTAATTATGCACATTGTTCTTTAAGATGTATGCATCTACCAGTGCCAAAAGAGGCATTAAGCATTCAGGTCTAAAAGAATGTCAGAATCATTGCCAAAGAAGAACTATAGATAAAAGGTAAATTTTACCATAAAGTGATAAAATATTCAGCAGTTGGATATACAATCAGAGGCATGAACGTAAATCATAAAGCAAATGAAACTACAGCTGGAGCAAGTTCTCTTGTTCTTTATGAAGAACATACTGACAGTCTGCAAAATATATAAAGAACATTCAAACAGAAGATAACTTATAAAATAAAGTATATTATGAAAATTTTTTATAAATCAAAATTAGAGTGATGAGAACACAGAGATTATAAAGAATTAAGGAAGCATACTTATTAAGAAAAAGTTCTTTTTAAAATTAGTTTCAAGTGTACAAAGTACTGTAATAATTAGACACACCCCTCACAAAGTGATAAATCCCCCAATCTACTACCCCTCTAACATCATATATACATATATAGCTGTAAGGATATCATTGACTACTCCACATCCTGTTGCTATATATGTATATAATATAATTATACATATAATTATATATATATATTAATTTAATGTATAGTTTAATACATATAATATATAATTATTACATATTTTATATATATATATTAAATTATAGTTGACATTCAATATTTTTCATCTTTAGCTTCAGGTGCATACCTCAATGGTCAGGCATCTACACAGTCTATGAAGTGATCTCCCTAATAAGTCCTGTCCCCATCTAGCACCCTATATAATCTATACAACATTATTGATTATATTCCCCAAACTGTATTTCATATCCCCGTGACAATATTGTGACTACAAATTTGTACTTTCTAATCCCGTCACATTCTCCCTCATCCCTACCTCTCTCACAACTAGCAACCATCAGTTTTTTCTCCCTATCTCTAAGTCTATTTCTGTTTAGTTTGCTCATTTATTCTTTTCTTTAGATTTGACATATAAGTGAGATCATAACGGTATTTGTCTTTCTCAATCTGACTTATTTCACTTAGCATAATGTTCTCTATGTCCATCCATGTTGTTGCAAATGGCAAGATTTCATTATTTTTTATGGCTGAGTAATACTCCATTGTATAAATGTACCACAATTTCTTTATCCAATTGTCTATCAATGCATGTTTTGGTATCCATATTTTGGCTATTGTGAATAGCTCTGCAATAAACATAGGCGTGCACATTTTTTTTTTTTTTTTTTGATTTAGCATTTTGGATTACTTTGGAAAGATACCCACCAGTGGAATTGCTGGGTGATAAGGTAGTTCCATTTTCAATTTTTTGAGGTACCTCCATACTGTTTTCCATAGTGACTGTACCAATCTGTAATCCCACTAACAGTGCATAATGATGAGGATGTGGAGAGGGTTCCCTTTTCTTCACATCCTCACCAACACTTGTTAGTTGATTTATTGGTGATAGCCATTCTGACAGGAGTGAGGTGATCTCTTATTATGGTTTTTATTTGCATTTTTCTAATTATTAGTGATGCGGAGCATTTTATCATGTCTGTTGGCCATCTGTGTGTCCTCTTTAGAGATTGTCTCTTCATGTCCTCTGCCCATTTTTCAATTGGGTTATTTGTGCTTTTTTTTTCTTTTCTTTTTTTTTGGTGTTGAGTTGTATACTTTTTTTTTTTTTTAATTTTGGATATTAACCCTTTTTCAAAAGTATCATTGGCAAATATCTTCTCCCTTTCAGTAGGATGCTTTTTTGTTTCATTAATGGTTTCCTTTGGTGTAAAAAAATCTTTTTACTTTAATGTTATCCCACATATTTATTTTTTTCTTTTGCTTCCCTTGCCCCAGGGGATATATCAGTAAATAATTTAATCATTATACATAAATTCATGAAACACTTAATATGCTTAAAACAAAGAAATTACAGATGGAATTGTTGAAGCATTTTAAAATCAACAAATCCTAAATTGTGCATCATTATGATGACCCATTGCTCTGGGTTTCAAGAAATATTTGTGTGTAGTTCTTCTGATAGATTATTTTATGATTATTTAATGATTAATTTTCTGACATATAATCTTCTGTTTTGTTAACTACTCCTTAGGTTGTTCCAGTAAATTCACTGTAGCAGTTTTAAAATTGAGATTTCCTTTAAGAATTCCCCTTAATATATTTTTCTTGGATTTATTTTTTCATGATTTGTCTATGATTGTACATTATTTCATAATATCAAAGAGATTTGAGAAAGAAAGTAGGAAAGGCAGAGCTAGGAAAAAAGGACAATTCATTATAAAGTCATAGAAATATCAGCTTAGATTATTTACATATGTAAGATGATTTAAACAGAAAATGCAAATATACTGTACAACTTTCAGAAGAAAAGTTTCTTGCTATCAAGGAATATCAAATGGAAGTAGTTAAAATTAGCTACATGTTAGAAATTGTATAATCATGCATTGAGAGTATTCAGGGCTAATTAGGCATTAGAGAATATTAGGGAGTGATTAGTAAGTTAATGCAAGGTATCAATTGTTTTAAAAATGAAGAGGGATTTGGCTGCATTGAATATAAATTGGGATTTCTAGTCAATGGAAAACCTTGGTAGTGTGGACATATTAAGAGGTGATTATATAAAAAAATAATATTACATTCATTTTCTCATTGTACTTTCCATTGTTCTCTATTCACCATCTGAAGAAAATTAAAAGGAATAAAATATGGTGCTTTCTCAATGATAGTGCTTTTCTCAAAATGTTTGTTGATTTTAAAGTAACAGCTATTTTTTAAAGGGCTGCTATGATCAGAGTACCCAAAAACATTTAATTTTGTTAAGAAAATTAAAAAACAAACAAATGAAAAACTGACTCGTACACAAATGGAATACATCGGTACGCAAAAAAATGAGACATGAGATGGAATGGAATTAACACAAAACTGAGAATGGCTTGGGAATTACTGAGGACGATTTGTTTCATGTTGGCGATGTGTTATAGTCTGCTATTTACCTGGTTGGTGGTATTGAGTGATGCTTCTATAGAAAGACTGATAAGCCTTAGAAAAGGACAAGTGAATAGTAGTGATCTACAATTTAAAAATGAGAGGTAAAAGCAAGCATTTTCAGTGAAAACTTAATTTGATGTGTAAAACTTGAAGGGAAGTATGTTTCCAAAGTTACATTGGGTTTAACATGTGACAATATTACTAGAGATATATAATATTCAGGATGATTTCTTCTGTGTCACATGGATTCTCCAAGAAATTCTCCTATGTAGCAATTACAATTTTTATGACATACCTTGAAAGCTGTATTTTTTTACCTATCTTGTGCAGAGTTTTCTAACATATTTTCAATCAGACTATGACAAATACCTTTCCTTGAAACATAATCCTTTATACCATTTTTCTGTCAGAATATACTTTTTTTTCCTCATCACTATTTTTCCTTCTTTTTGTGGTTACTAGTTGGCATTATTGCATCAATGCATAATTAGTTTAAAAATACCCTTTAAATTTATTCTGCCTAAGATATTACCCACCTATTAAATTTGAGAAAAAAATCATTAAGTACAAAAGCCATGCTTCCTCCATGGTATCTGATAAAAAAAAAAAGAGATTATAATTCTCAAAGTATTATTCAAATGGAACAAAAAGTTCTAGTCTCATTAAAATCTAAGTTTCTTTTTCCCCCTAGAAGATTAATTTAGTGACATTTTCTATATTACTCTTGGTTACTATTCAACAAAACAGGACTTGGCTTTAATGTTGTTTTTACTGCTTAAATAAAGAACAAACATTATTATGCATAGTGTCACACATTCTAAGTGAAAATTGCTTTATAAATAGAGATGTATATTTTATATACATGTTTTTAATGTTTAAGCTGACATTTTTAGAAAATTAAGGCCCTGTGTAATTATATTGCTGTGGCAATGACACTGAATTTCTCAAAATTACTAATATACAAGATACTGAATGCAATGAAAATATTATTTATAAGTTTTTATGTATTTAAAGTTGTCATTATGCATTGAAGTTAAATGTTAGAATGATAATACCAACATATTAAATGTAATATGCACTGATATATTAAAAATGTGAATAAAAAATACCACACACACGCACACACACACACCAAAAACAAACAAACAAACAAACAAAAACAATAACAACACAAAGGAAATAAGATGAGTGCTTTAGGCACGCATTCACTGTTTTATAATTTTTTTTTAACGAAAAACAGACATTTATGGTCATCTAAGAGCATGTACTTACTTGGAATTTTTTTCTGACATGCAATTTTGGTGATTAGCAAATTTCTGTATTAGTTTATAAGCTTAATACAAGTTTTTAAATACAGGGCCTAGAATTTCTGATCCAGAGCCAACATGATGCCCTATCTAGCTTAGCTTTACTAACGTTCACGAAACTATAAATAAAAAAGTTTGAACCTAAACCATTACCCCTTCTTTTCCCACAAACCAAAACTCAGCTGACCAGTTTATCAAAAAGGAGAGGGACAACGGCAGGCAAAGACATTACTCAACACCGATCCTTTTTTTTTTATCACTTGTGTTTATGTATATTTGGTAAAAATTCAGTAACTTTACATGAATTGCTATTTTGTATTACACTTTTCTCAAATACTGACTTTTTTGAGTTGATTTTAAAAATTAATAGAGTTTAAGTATATCATGGGCAGTGAAATCCCATTATAATAGTACAAGTTTTCTTGACCATAGCTATCAAATTATCATTGGGACATGATATAGCTAGTGGATGCTGCATATGCTGTATTTCTCAAAAACTGGATAAAACTCAACAAATGTAAGTAGAGAGGGGGAAAACAAGTGTTGTTACTTCTTTTTCTTCCTCGTGAAAAAAAACTTTCAATAAATGTATTCATCCACTTCTATTTCTTATTCTTGCAAAAGTTTGATATTGTAGGACAATGTTTAAAGATATTTGATATGCAAAATTTACTTGATGAGACTTACTCCCCAAGGTCATGTGTCTTGCAGCTTTGCAAGATGCTGTTTTTGGCACATAGGAACCAGGGCACTGGTACCAGAGCCTCATTAGCTTCCTCCACAAAGAGATGAATGCCCTTTCAGAAGAATTAAATAAAAAGTCAGATAAAACTAGGGCAGAAATTGCTGCCATGGATACAAAGCTGGACTCAGTACTATAGTTGCATATCTGAACAAGTAGTACAAAAACTGCAGGAAAAGCGGGAGGGTGGGAAAGGACGTTCTACTGCCAGAAGAAAAGTATTCCAAGGACAAAGCTGTAGGCATGACCCTGGTTTAATTTAGATCTTCCCCAGTCAAAGTCACCCTCACACCATTAGCATGAAGATACTGGTAATGAAGGAGGCAGTTGGGGGAGTACATCAGAATCATTTTTGAGACAATCGATAGTAATTTTTACAATATTTAAATTAGGACAAAAATCAATACATGGTACGAATATATTCAAGCTTTCATGAAGCTAAAAGAATGGGAATGACAAAACTGATAAAAATGAAATTCAAACTGTCAGATTTAAAAGATGAAGATAAAAGAGTAAAGGTTTTGCCAGCAAAAGGAGAGAGATAAATTCAAGTAACATATTGTCCTCCTTTAATGCAAGCCCTTCTCATATAAAAAAGAGGAGAAGCTATAGTTACAAACCACAGTAAAACTAATAAAATTATTGGATGAAGTGAAATAAATGTCTTAACTTTATTACAAAACTTAATGTATAATTAGACACTCTTTAAATGTAAAACATTACAACTGTTTCAAGTTTTTTTCAATAAATTTTAAAAATGACTGGAAAATCATATAAAAAGAAAATAAATTGAATGAAAATACTGAAATTAAAAAAAAAAAAAAACTAATGGAAGTTGCATATTATTTAAATTTCTGTTATTCCCTTTATTGAAGTAGCTGTTGCATGTATCTGGTTTGGCCATTATGAGATCATCATTTATAACATCTGGACTGTCATGTATATTCCCTAAAAACATTAATTCATCAAGGAAATCTGCTTGACAGAACTTTTGGAAACTACAGAATGGAAATAAGAAAGGAATATAAGGTGGGCAATTATTGTGGGATAAAGTGCTTTAAGCTGTAGGGCCGCAGGAAATTCTAGAGAGAATCTCATATATTGTAAATAATGTTACAGCTGTTTCTGGGAGACTTATATATAAAACGTGACAATTGAGCCACATTTTGATAGATCATTATATGTTTACTAGGCAGCCAAGAGTGGAATGACATTCTAGAAGATATGTGTTAGCAAAGTATTTGAGATGTGAACAGCACAGTGCGTTCAAAGAACTACAAGTGGTATTTTACACCTGGAATATAAATTGGGGCATTTTAATAATAACGTGGAGGAGGATTTTAGTTCACCTAATGATTGTAATCATCTCCACTTTCTGAGCCATACCAAATAAATATGAAATCTAAGGAAACACACTATGCAAGAGCACAAATCCTTTATCACATCTATCCATTCCATTTGCAATTATTAACCCTCTAAACTAAATAAAAGCTCTAGATCTGTGGTGTTCAATATGACAGCTACTAACTACATGTGGCAATTTTAAGTAAAATTAAAGTTTCAGTTCTTAAGTTGCTCTAGGCACAAATGCTCAATAGATCAATAGCTACACATACTAGTGGCTGCCATATTGGACAGTTCAGATATTGGAGCATTTCTATCATCTCAGAACTTTATTGGACAGGGCTGCTCCAGAGCACCATGGTTGGAGAGAACAGAGAAATAGATGGAGTGAGAATTAAAGCCAGAAATCTACTCATGAGTGATATAATGGATGACCTTTCATGACGTACTCAAGCCATGAAGCATTGTCCTCTGGACCATAAGAAGACACTAAAACAATTAAAGTAAGGAAGCATAATGAAAAGATTTATGTATGACAAAACTGAAAATGAAGCCGTAATTTATTGAACTTGTATATACGAGTATGGTGGCCATTGTGCTAGTGCTGGGGCCTAGTCTTTGGCCAGCCCCTTTACCCGTATTCTTTGTAATGCAGGCATTCAAAGCTACTGTCAAGCCTTTTATAGGAGCATACTCTCTTACATCTCTGACATAAAATATCTTGATTTCTCTTTAACTATTAGCAGCCAATTTATTCTTCTGTCATCAGAAAAAGTTCTTCTGTTGGAACACTTATCTAACCTGCCTTAAATTACCTTAAGTGTGTTCCTTTGTCCTTTTATAGGGTATTCTCCTTTTAGATCATTCCTTACACTTCACTGTATTTATTATTTCTTAACCCGTTAGAATGTACTACACATGAGAGTTTAATCTATATTGAGACTGTTTACCGTTTTATTTGTTCCACATTCTACAATGGTTGATACAAAATAAATGTATGTTTTTAGACATGAATTACATTTAGTCCTAATAAATGGTCATAAAGTAGCTATTATTTTCTCTCTTTTTACATGTAAGGAATCTACATCTTAAATAGGCTAAGACATCTATTCAGATTGAGTTAGCTAACAGGTTGGACACTAAAATTTGAAACTACATTGATCATATTAAATGCTAGTTATAAAGACTGGATTAGACTATGGGTAAAAATTGACATTGAGAAGCTAATTAAAGACTATTGTAAGAGTCAGAATGTATAATGATAAAAATCTAACTAAGGTGGTGATATAGAAAAAGAGGAGATGGCAAGGTCATAGGAGTATTAAAAACATCATTTTAACAGAACTTGTTTCATTATTGGGATAAGAAGATAGTAGTGGAAAGATAGAAGTCAATTATTCTAGAATTCTAGTTTGAATGACTCCAAAAAATAGAGCTATATTTCACGAATACAGTGTTATAGGACAAACAAAGTGTTGGAGGAAGGTTATTATAATTTGCATTTGAACAGTCTTTGGTTGGCAAAACTTAGTAATGAGAGAAAAAAAGAGGGGGGAGGAAGAAAAAGAGAAAGAGAAAGGGGGGAGTGTTCAGTATATTTTTGAGTGAGAACATTATTAGAAATTGTTGAGTTGTAAGTTCATGTTTTACCAAGAAAGAAGTTAGTAATATCTCCCAGAGTGTACATTTGAAGTAAGAAGAAAAGATAACTAAAAACAGAGCAGATTACATTAAATATGGGGAAACACCAAAACATCAGTATAAGATAAAATGAGCTGATAATGAAATTAGAGAATCTGCAGCTGCCATAAACGAAGAAGAGGAAAGAGACAGAATAGAGAATTTCAAGATAAAGAAATAATCACAAATGACAGAAAAGATTGAAATATGATAATATCTTTAAAATCAATTTAATTTTGGCTAATGTGTTCACCAGTGACATATCCAGAACACTTTCAGGGATGTAGCAGTACTAGTATAGTGAGTTGATGATTTGGGTTATGTACTGTTCACTTCTGTGTACTTTGTAGCCTCAGAATAGGGTTTTGATACATAGTAAGGATAACACACACACACACACACACACACACACACAAATGATAAAAAGGGATGAGAAAAGTGAACAGATAATGCCTGAGGGTAAATTCTTTTCTTTTGTAAGAGTATGTACTTTAGATGTATTTCGATTCTTTTAAATTTTATATTTCATTTTGATATGCCATTGTTAACAAGCATATTCTGTGTTATTCTCTGACTAATTAAAAATATTTATACAAGCAAGAATTCAGAAAAAAACAAATTAAAAAACAGAAGAGAAATTAGTTTTATAATGCCTAATTTCAACACAATAAATGCATACTTCATTTTTCTTTGTTTCCTTTGATTTTCTAAGAAAAAAAAAGGCAAATTATTCCAATGATAATACACAAAAATATATGCACAGGTTTTTGTTTTTTTTTCTCTCTGTTTCTCTTATGCTTGGCTTTCTGCTCCTCTTTGAACTCACGCCACTTATGATTAGAGAAGAGCCCAGCTTTATTCGCTGTCTTCCATTGCCACCATCCACATTTCTAAAAAACAAATAAATAAATATGTATATATATACTTTTATTTGGAAGCTCCTGAATGCATAATACTTAAGACTTCCCAAGGCCGCCATCATCTGCGAGTTCCTCCACTTCTCCAGGTTTGAGGAGTATCCAAAGGGAAAAGAATATATAGATCTAGATCTAGATATGTCAATGTAAATATAGATATAGACATAGCCATTGATATGGCCTTTTTGGGAGGACTCTCTCTGCAAGTTCAAGAATGCATCCTATCTCTCCCTTAGGCCTCTTGGTTCTTCAACAGAGATTTGAAAAACTGTGTACTAAGCAGGACGGGGCATATGAGTTTGAGACTGTGTTACGTAATGTAGGTTGCATTAGAATTTAGAGCTATTTATTTTTATCTGCTGAGAAAAACCATTAAAAACTATTATCATGAGTTATTTAACTATTGTATATTTCATTATTTTTATTATATTACGTTATATTAGCTGTTTAAAAAAAAGCCAACTTGATTTTACAAGAGTACTTTGTTGTTATAGAGAAAATCTGATTAACGAACTTAATTAATCAGAACCACAGCTACACTTTTATTATTATTTTGACAATGCAGGTGTTCTTTGATCTGATGCAGGAATGCTTTGACACTAGCAAACCTGCAGAGACCAAATGTCTTAAGATCAGCAACTTGTCAGTTTCTATTTGATGGTATATGGAGCAGTATCTCAGGCTCTTGCTGATGAAAAGTAAACTGCCCAGCAACATTATTTCTTAGATTACTATAATACAAAGAAAGGATGATACTGTTTTTAGCTTTTCATATTAGTGGTTGAGGGTGACAGAATGGTGGAAAAAATTATTCCGCATACTATTATTTTGATTACAAAGAAACACAATGCTAAAATTGATGAGGTCATTTATTTTCTTTCTGAACAGAAAACCCATTTTTAAAAATTACTAGTTATGTAGCATTGTCAACCAAAAATGTTCTCTGTGCATAAGATTTAGTTTATGATTTATTGGCTTTTCTAAAGAAAGGTATTTTTTTCATACATCGAACTATTATATGCTTGTGATCATGTTGATTTATACTTATAAGAGAGAATGCATTTATTTATTTAAGAGTTTATGAAAGAGTTTATTCAATGACTATTTTTTGAATGCCTACTATATGCCAGGATCTGTAATAGAAATGAAAATATAGTCTATTTTGTCATATATGGAATCTGTGAAATCTTGAAGCTCATGAGCTAATGATGGAGATAAACATAAAACAAAAGACTGTACAGTTACATATAACATTGGATATCACAACAGACATTTAAAGAACAAGAAGGTTAGGTCAGATATGATTGGGGTTTTAAATACCTGTTTGTGAAAACAATAATCAACTGAAACCTATAGGATTCATAGGAATTAACTGGGAATAGTTGGCAGGGTGCGTATTTTCTGATAGAGTCAGAAGACATTATAATCATGATTTAAAAAAAGGAATTTTATCCAAAAGATAAAGAGAAGTCATTAAAGGATATTACGCTTTTGAAGAACTTAATGTTGTATATTTTTAAAAGAAAATTCTAGATACAGTACTCTGGAAGAATTATTTAATACGGTATTTAGGGGGGAGCAGTAGAGAAAGAGATTGGTCCAAAAATCATTTAATTAACCCAACAATATATACAGAATAGCACAAAAAAGAAAAACCCACAAACAATCCTATCCAAAAATGAGCAAAGGACCCAAACAGACTTTTCTCCCGAGAAGACATGCAGATGACCAGTAGCCATATAAAAAGATGCTCAACATCACTAACCATCAGGGAAATACAAATTAAAACAATAATGAGATATCACTTCACACCTGTCAGAATAGCTAGCATCAATAAATAAACAAATAGCAAGTGTTGGCGAAGATATGTAAAAAAGAGAACATTTACACATTTTTGGTGGGATGTAAATTAGTGCAGCCACTATGGCAAACAGTATAGAGATTCCTCAAAAGAATAAAATAAAAATAGAGCTGCCACACAGTTTAGCAATTCCACTTCCAGGTATTTATCTGAAGAAAACAAAAACAGTAATTTAAACAGATATATGAACTCCTATGTTCATTGCATCAGTACTAGTAATGGCCAAGATACGGAAGCAACCTATATGTTCATTAATAGTTGAATGGATAAAGAAGATGTGGGACATCTATACAATGGAGTATTGTTCAGCAATAAAAAAATAATGAAATCTTGCCATTTGCAACAACATGGATGGATTCAGAGGGTATTATGCTAAGTGAAATAAGTCAGGTAGAGAAAGACAAATATCATATTATTTCACTTATATGTGGACTTTAATTTTAAAAAAAAAGTGAAGAAATTAAATAAAACAGAAACAGACCATAGGTATAGATAACAAGTTGATGGTTTCAAAAGAGGAGGAGCGTGGGGGAATGAGAATTAAAAAAAAAAAAAAAGAGGTAAGAATGAGGACTTGAGTCTGAAGCCATGTCTGTTTCAAAGCTGGGACCCTGGTTACACCAATTCTTCCCATAGGACTTTGGAGAGGGGTTTGCTGGCATCACTGTGTAGAGATATGGCATTGTATGAAGAAGGGGGTGAGCAGACAGCAGCCCAAAGGACTGTTAGAATACGTGTTATTCAAGGAAGAGAGTCAGGTGAGAGGACCTGAGGAAGTGAGATCACTTCCTTGACAATAAACCTCAGCAGAACTTAGAATCCTTGTAATCAGGAACCCACATTCTAGGGACAACCCCTTAGCCAGTTCATTTAGTGAGAGATAGTAGGTAGTGAAGATGCTCTCTTGTTATATCCTGATTTACCGGGACTCTTGCTTTAGGAAAACCTACAGTAAAAGTCTTTTCAGACACTGCAGACATTGGCTCAACCCTCAACCCTGATGTATCTGGATATTTTCCAGGAGTTCCCTTAAGAGTTCCACATAGGAGATCGACAGGAGTGAACTGACAGTTCTCTACTTCATCTGTCTGTAGGAGGGCCAAATGCCCACATAACCAATAGAGTCCAATGCTGACTTGGGTGAACAATGAATCAACTGTGATAGAAATGAGACCTGCATGGTGTGGAGCGTCCAGCAGCCAGGCTGGATAAGCTGGTGGAGCATCCAGTGCTCACCTTCCTGGGCAGCAATCCCATTTGATCCCAAGTTTCTGCATACTTACAGAGATTTTGCCAGCGCCCAACAGGTGCTAGGCCTGCTGTTTCAAAGGTATGGATGGATCTTTCCTTATTCTGATGAGGACAGAGGACCTCTGGACAAGCTGAAAAGACTATCTCCTCCATCCTGGGCACCAGGCTGGACCAGTACTCTGAGGATTTTTCTCTAGGCCAAGAATTTCCATGCCTGAAGATGCTGTTCTCCTACAAAGATCTCAACATTCTAGGCCCAACTCGAGAGCCAGAGTTAGTACAGGCTCAAGTCATAGCTTTTGTTCAATCTCAAGAGCTGGAAGGAACCCATATGCCAGTTACAATTCCAGACCCAGAGCATTCTCAGCAACAGCTCTCACTCATGCTCAAGAGCCAGAACAAGCTCCTATACCATCTTTAGCTTCAGAGCAGCTGCATATTAATGCCATAGATCTCATTCAAGCTCATGAGCTAGAGTAAGCACCTATGCAGGTTTCAATTCCAGACCTAGAAAAAGTTCAAGCAATGGCTCTCATCCAATCTCCAGAGCTGGAATCATCATGAGAACCTATTCTAGCACTTGTTCCACAACTCCATCCAGTTCCTTTGATAGCCTCAGTTGCGAAGCTTAAGCCAACCGCAGCAAGACCCCTACCACCAGCTCTTGAACTCCGTAGTGCTTTGGTACCAGCTGTAGCTCCAGAGTGTGATCCTGTGCTGGCTCTAGATCTAGAGAAAATAACAGACCCAGTTGTCACAACAACACTGGTGCTAAAGTCAGGTCCTCCCCCAATACACCTAGAGCTGACACCTGGCCAGCAACTCTTGCTCTCTCCTGCACTGTCTTCAGTGCCAGATTATGGGCTGCAACTAGTGCCAGCCTCAGCACCAGAGACTTCCTTCCCCTCCATGTCACTGAATTTTATTTGTTTGTTTTCTTATATATAGTCAGTTGTTTATTCTGTCATATAAATTTAAAATAAAATGTAACTGTTTGACCATTAAAAAAAGAAATAATCCAAACTATAAAAGATTATGGAAGTAGAGATGGAAACAAATGGAGGAATCTTATTTACATACTATTTTCATGATGAGCAAGATTTGACAATGAGCAGAATGGAGGAAGATAAAGTTGTCAGTATTGACTTTTGGTTTTCAGTATTAAGAAACTAACTAGTTGAATAGCAACATTCTTAACTAAGATGAAGGATATGGGAAATATATTTTTGCAATCAAGATCAGCATACTTTTGAGCATGACTGAGATGTTAGCAAGATAACAAGTGGGGATCCTAAGTGAGCATTTAGATGTATAGGCCTAGAGCTCAAAAAAGGTGACTGAGCTCTTGAGTATTTATTTTTAAGTCATATGGGTGAAATTTCAAGTCATGGGAATAACATAAATTACAAAAACTGAAAATATTATAAGTGAAGAGAACACAGAGAAACAAACCTTGATAAATTCCAAAATTAAAAGGACCCCAGAAAGAAGAAGACTTAAAAAAGACATGTGTTAGATGACAGAGAAGTATGAGAGGAACAGAAAATGGAATTTTAGACAGAAGTTCTCTAAGTAGTTTTTCAGGAACAGGGAGGGGCAAACATGTGGACTGTAGTTGAGAGATCAAGGATGATAATATGAATGTCATCCTTTGTGTCTGGGAATACGTATATCATGATTACAACTAACAAGGTTGTTTGGTTGTAGAGTTGGGTCTTTAAACAACATTATCATGGATGCGTTCAACAGCATGCAACACACATAGCGTTATCTCCATCTTGCAGTTGAGAACACTGAGGCAAAGTGATACTTATTGCCAACAACCAATATTTAGATGAAATGGCATTTGGAGGCAAGTTTGTTAGACAGAAAAGTTCAGGTTTATAACTACCAGGTAATGCAGTTTTCTATAGTGCCAGATTTGTCCTGTTATTTACTATACACTTAACTTGGACCCTCATTTTGACCTCTGTCTAAATGACTTTGAAAATATCATTCCAGATTCCTCTGAGCCTTTGTACATTCCACTTATTTTGAAAGATGTGTCGTCTCTTTTCTTCTCCTGACTACTATTAAAAATTCAACTAAAGTACCATCTCTCTTGAAATTGCTTATTGCACCTTCCTTTTTTCCTATATAGTGATTAATGTATCTTCCCTCCCTCTGTCCTCACAGAGCACCACATATGCATCACTATGATTATAGTCATCAATATGTAATATCTTGTTCATTTACCAGTCTTCCGTACCAATGTATATCTTCTTGTGGTTAGGAATTGTATTTTATTCACTTCATATTTTCACTGTCTTTTGCACTACCTAGCATAAAGTGGGAATCAATGAATGAATATGTGAATGATGCCCTCAAAATTTACTTTTAGAATTTTTAGTATGCATTCAATTCATTGTCTCACTTTTCTATATTCATTTGCATATCCTCGTACCAAGTAGAATTAAAAACTTTAATATAACCTGATTTTCTTAATTACTTAAAGTGTGAGGAGAAGAAAGATACTTAGAAGACAAAATTGAACATGGTTAAATATATGTGGCATTATATTGACATTATTCGTATTAGTATTCCAGGGGTAATTTTGAGAATATAAAGATATTTGTGGTCCTATTCCCTTCTTTATGATGAAATAGGAGAAAAGAAAAATATAATCGTTTCCTCTGTTGACTAGAAGACACATTTTTTTTTCTTTTCTTCTTTAATTTTTTTTTTTTTTTTTTTTTTTTTGAGAGTGGGGAGTTTTACTATTTAAAAGCAAGGAAAAAATGGCAAATAAAAGTATATTAACTTTATAGTTTTAAATCTATAGATACAAAAGCTATTCATCAATAATTGTTTTGACTCTACTATATGGTTTACATAAACTTATAAGAATGGTAATTTAATAATGGCTTTTCTCATGCTTTCCCCCACTGCAGCCCTCCCTTGGAGTTTTATTAGTTTTTTAGAATCATTTAAAAATATGAATCTAAAAAACATCACCTGGTTCAGATAAAGAATATACTAGTTTAGTTTAACAGCTTGTTTCTCTTGTTTATTGTTTTGCACAATGTATTTATTTATTCATTGTCACATGAGACCAGTGATGCTTTGTTATTGCTTTATATGTGCCCATATTTCATCTCACTAATAAAAATAGTTGTACTTTTTTGCAAAAATGCGATTTACTTTGTTTTTAAATATATCAACATATGCAATCTTGAAGTCTATATTAAGGATGACATACAATTCTGAAAATTTATGTTCAGGAATTTTTGTGCCATATAAAAAAATGATCTAATATGCATTGACTCAGGAAGTCTGAGCTTTGGTCCCAATTCTAATGCCAACAGGCTTATACTTTCAGGATAAATCACATGATTTTCAGTTTCCTTTCTCTTTTTTATAATAATGGAATTTTTTCCCTTTCGAAAATATCTTCAAATCCACTGTAGTGTTCCCAGATATTGCAGTATAAAGCAATTCCATTGGATTGCTATTTTATAGTGTTGTATTTTTCCTTACCTATATGCATATTTAGGGTTTCCAATTAAAGACAACATAATGTTAATGCATCTGGGCTTGGGCAGTAAAATCAGGTTTAGTTAATTTCTATTTTATGATTTTCTTTCTCTGTCAAGTATTAAGCATATGATGAACGACCTATCTTGCACCAAAGTTGCATCCACAAGGAAGTTAGAAAAGTGATTTTACTTTAGATATACTTTTATGTGCCATATGTTTTATATCTATATTCAGGTAGCTATACTTCTTATAGTAAAAACTGAGTGACTTAAATGCACAATTCTTTAGACCTGCTATAAGCATATAGGTGAAATTATAAAATTAAATGTCAAAGTTACTCAGAAAAAGATTATCATTGTCTTAAAATGGGATATATATATATATATATATATATATATATATATATATTTATTTATCTTGAAATGGGATATATATATATATATGATTTATCCTGAAAGTATAAGCATGTTGGCATTAGAATTGGGACCAAAGCTCAGACTCTATATATATGGCACTATATATATAGTGCCATATATATAATTTTTTTAAGTCAATTAGATTCTCACCTCTGTCATATTACAGAATAGAATGCTGGTGTTCTCTATGTCTTAGAACTCATACTGCCTGTGTCACTTTGCAGGCAGTCTGTAGTCACATTTCTTAGTCCTAATAAGGCACAGAGACAATTATGAAGCAAGAAGCTCAAATAACTACTACAAAAGATAAAAGAGCAGACATGGAAAAATAGATGAAATTAGGTCTGACTGACAGCATTACGTTTACTTGAATACAATAGAAGCTGTGTGTGAGTATCTCTGTGTGTGTGTGTGTGTGTGTGTGTGTGTGTGTGTGTGTGTGTAATTTTGGAAGCTCTGGCTGAAGGCATGACTATAAAGCAGAAGCATATTCTTACATGGAATTGTGTCCAGCATCTGACATAAAGTCTATATAAAATATAATTATTCAAGAAGGGAAAATATACCCCCTTCATCTGAGTGCATAATTAGACTTCCACAAAAAGATTTATAACAGAATTTAAAGGAATTAAACTAGCAACTCATTCGATACACACACACACACACACACCACACACACACACACATACTCGTGTGTGTGTAATTTGTTAATTTATTATATTTTTATTTATTTTTTGGTAATTTGTACTGTGATTCTTATAATACTTAATGAATTGTTGTTTAAAATATATTTGGTCATATGAATGCTGACTGCCATACATGTTGCTACCTAGAAAACAATAATTGTAAATAAATACGCTAAAAGAGGTTAAGAAATTTAGTGAGTGATAAAAAGCTTAATTCCATCAAAAATACATGTGTTGAATACCCACAAATTTACAAGACACTCTGCTTTCTTCTAGAAAGGTGCAGAATTTCTTTTTTTTTTTTGTCCTTCCATCACCATATATTTGACCCCATTTATCCTCTTCTACCACACCCCTCTCCTCTTATCCTCTGGCAACAACTAACCTATTGTCTGTGTTTGAATTTCTTTCACTCTTGATTAAACTGGAGATATGTTTCCTCTGGTTGTGAAAGAAATAATAATAATAATAATAATAATAATAACAATAATAATAAAGAACATTTAAGCCTAATTCTTCTTTCTGAGTTGACAAAGATAAACACATGAAAGCAACATTTAACCACTTACAATTACACAAGTAATGTATGTTTATTGTAGAAAAATATGAGAAGAAAAAAGCTTTAATTATAATTTTAGTAGGCATAGAGACAAACTATTAAGAGGTAGTAAATGTCTTTAAGACATGAATAAATATCCCCTTGGACTGAGTGTTACACTGTTGGCTCTTCTGGTTCTCAGATCTTCGGTTTTGGATTAGAATTATACCACCAACTATTCTACTTCTCCAGATTACTGATGGTGATCACAGAACTTCTCAGCCTCCATAATCATGTGAGTCAATTCCTCATAATAAATTTCTCTATCTTTCTCTGCATCTTTCCCTCCCTCTCTCCTTCCTCTCCTACTGTTTTTCTTTTTTCTCTAGAGAACCATAACTAATACATCTTGCAATGCAAATTATCTACTTCCATAAAATAGTTTTATAGATTTATCATAATTTTATTCTATACATTCTATTGTCTGTATATATATATTTATATATAGAGATAGAATATATATATATATGCATATATATGCATATATATATATATATATATATATATATATATATATTCTCCTTGAAGCTATATTTTATTTTATTTTATTTTATCTTTTCGCAAATAGCAAATGTTCATAATACCTTACTTATTTATGATCAGTTCTTAACAGTGGATTTTTTGGTAAATATTGCCAAATTATTTGCCATGATAGCAATAGCACTGTAAAAGAAAATGTATTATTACACAAAACTTGTTTCTGTGTTGCAATTCTAATATTCTCTTACACTGGATTTTTTAATTGTTTTTCTGTCAAAATTAGAATTACTCCTGAGCTCACCATGAAACTTGGAAAAATAATCACTTGGTTTGACTTTCCATTAAACTTTGAATATCCATAATGTGGATTTCTTACACTGGTTTCTGACTTTAT
This sequence comes from Rhinolophus sinicus, assembly GCF_057876585.1. NCBI lineage: Eukaryota > Metazoa > Chordata > Mammalia > Chiroptera > Rhinolophidae > Rhinolophus > Rhinolophus sinicus. The sequence continues at coordinate 175,149,316 of NC_142516.1, forward strand.
TTGAGATTCTTTTTTGTAACACACAAAGGCCATATCTCAGTGATCATTGATGTGTTTGGGCTCCTACTCATTGTCAGTGTTACCCTTCAAAACTCCATGTGCCCAATGTTTCGAAAGGTCATAACACAGAATATTAGAGTTTGGAGTAAGGAAAGTTTTATTGATCGAGAAGGCGCCAACAGAGTGCATGGGAGACCAATGCAGAATCATTAGAGCAGAATTCCTGTAATGAGTAACATGTCTATGTATATGCAAGACTGAAGGCCATGGGAAGTAACACAGGTTTGAACAAGATGGAGTTAGAGCGGCTGAACATTTCCCTCTGTTGCACCAAGAAGTGACCAGAGGCTGACTAATGGGTAGTACCTGGATCCTTGTGTTCCCCATTTACTGGGCTTAAATCATACAAGTGGAGACATTCAGCAACATTTCTGGCTGAATACATTAATTACTATAGGAATGATGGCCTCTGCTCAAAAAGAACTCTGACATTTTGAGAAAAATTAGAATGAGAAGAGTGAATTGTTTATTACAAAAGTCAAAGCAACATGAAGTGGAATACTAACAGAACATATGCCATTATAATAAAGAGGATCGATGCAGGTCTGTATCATTAGGAAATAAGTAAAAAGCAATTGATTCACAATCACACAACGACACACACACAGAGAGCAGGTGAAATATGCTTTATGCAACTGATGAAAAATTAAATGCAGAGTCCAAATGCTTAAAGAAATATTCAATCTCCCCATATCATTGGCTCCCTGCTTATGCAACACTCCGTGGAAGAGAAGGACTTTAGACAGGTTTGATTAGAGAGTAAAGCCTGGGTGGGATAGAAACTAATAAATTGTGTTATCAAAGTCATCAGTACTATGCAATTTTACTGTATTTAGAAAAAAATAGATGGTCAATTTGAACACTTTACACAATACGTCTTTATTTTCCTAAAGTATTTGTAATATGAATAAGAGACAGATGTCTAAATGACTATCTGAGAAGAAACATGAAAGTAAAAGCTTTATTATTTATTTTAAATTTAGGTTGTAACATTTTAGGAATTAAAACAAAAAAAGTACTTGTAGTATGTCTATGTTTGCATTAGATTCCTAGGTGATTTTTAACTTTATTAAGTTTTTTATGCTTAACAATCCCAGAAAGAAATGCTACTTATTCAAATTTGCTTCTGAATAATTTCTGGTACGGAAAAGACTGTGGTGAATTACTTGAAGATATCTATTTAATAGATGAATTTCTAAAATTACTGTCATATATTTGAAGGATAAATAAATTTTACTTTTATAAATACAATTGTTCTAAGTAATTTCAAAGGCCAGAGTGTTAAACTTACTTATTGTAAATACCTATGCATATATAGATATACATACACATTTCTAACTTAAATTTAAATAAGCAAAACATGAATAAGACACAAAAAACATTTTATATAATTCTTCCTAGGTTTAAAGAACTGCCCTTAAATAGTCTAGAATTAGATAAACCTTTGAACTTTCTCAATATTTAAATTAATTACACATTTATTGTACACGAAATACATGATATTGTAATAAACTTAAATGAATAAGAGTAAGTTAATTTAGTTGCCATACAATTACCTTAACAAGGAGAACATTAAATGTGTTTTATTGCTCTAATTAATACATTGAGCTTGCAAAGAATTTGAACATTTAACCAGTGTTTTACAGAATAACTGTAATGAGTCAATTGGATATCAGTTAATTGCCAAAATTATTATGTTAATAAGTATTTATTTTACAATAATGGTAGTTATTTGGGAGATTGCTAATTGAAATATGTTAAGCTGTCCCCTCCCACCGCAAGAACATAAATATATTGATGTCCTTACTTTTTAGGAAATGTATATGGTAACAAAATGGACATACTTTATAAAATAAAACTCAACCACTTAGAATTAAATTAATATTCAACCCCTTTAACTTATTAAGGTTACTTAAATATATGTCATGTGATAATAGAATATATCTGTATTTATTGTTTTTTAAGGTAGGATTCTTTTATTAGCTCAGCTCTATAATGTTTAGCAACACTTCAAAAAGAGTAGTTAAGTTCAAAAGAGGTATTTTCTCTCCTTGCTTTGATCCAACTTGAATAAATTGTCCTATGGTGCTGATCAGTTATTCCAATTAATCTTAACATCTATGTTATCACACATTGTTTTTAACAGTAATTACTAACTACTAATCACTGTGGGGATAGATTAGATAGATATGAGGAGATAGAAATAATGAATAAACATAGTAGATATATATATATAGCCAAAAAAATGTATACACATTTTAAGAAAGGAAAAACCTGTATCAAAATTGTAATAATCAACACATACCGATAACAAAAGATGAATACAAGTCACGTTGACTTCTGCAATTACAAGAGGTGCTCAAAATGATTACCACTAGCATAATTTTAACACAGATTTCTTTCTTTCTTAAAATGTGTACACTTGTTTTAGCAGCCTCTGTATATATAATTACTTATCTAAAATACATGAAAAAGTTTTAAAGTTTTCACAAATATCAAAAAATTATCAATCTTGGCTCATTTTGTTTTCCTGAACTCTTTTTCCAAATGCTTTTGAACTTGTCTTTGTGACTCACAGCTCTCTTCCCATTTCCTAATCCCTCTTTTCAATAAAGCTTCCTTGTCCTTCAGTCTTTTCAGGATTCCACAGGCCTATTAATCCATGGAGACTCTTTCACTTTGTCAAGAAGTCCTAAGTACTATGTAGAGCAAGAAACAAAACAAAACAAAACAAATGCATATCCCATAACCACCATCAACAACGATAAAACTCAGGTCTACAGTTGTGGACCATTCCAGAAATTCAAATGTTTTCAGGTACCTGGACTAGATGGATCTCTAGTAAACTTATGTTACTGCCTTTTTTTTTTTTTTTTTTAATTGAAGAGAATAAAAGTTGGAAATTATAATTATTATATTAGCATATTTTAAAAAGAAAGGTAGAAGGAGAAAATCCACCCATATCGAGGTTCTAATGTGTTCCACTATGTTCCAGTACTTTACATATTTTTCTTCAGTTTCATATAAGTTCCAGAAACTGTTGAGCTCCTAGATCCATATTTGGATCTATTGAATTTACCCTCTTTTTACCTTTCAAAGTCCTCAATCTTCCATCTTTGCATTCGTCTAGAGATTTTTTAATATAATCAGTGAGAAAGAGGCTATGTACAGCTTATGCCATTTTGATTAGCATTGGAAGTCTAATAATGGGTTTTTGAGATTACCAGTGTCATTGGTGGTTTTAAGACATCCAAGATTGCTAACTGTGGCAAAGGTAGCTAGTTCACTGATGAGATAGTCAGTTTGATTTTTGTGAAAATTCTTAGAAGCTCAGCTAACATCTTTTTCTCCCAAACCTTTTAATAATATGTAATGGTTTTACTAAATTTTCTTCTTTCCCAAATTTCCAGAGTAGTCCCTGGAAGTCAATTAAGATTTTTACAAGTTCTATCTGCTTAAAAAAGCATGAGTTGAACTTCTGTTGCTTGCATAAAAAAACCCAGAGTTATACTATCTTAGAAGAATAAACGGGAGATACCTAGTCAACCAAATCTTAATACTTATCTTGTAATTTTCTGTCCCCTTTATTGAGCTAGTTAACTTCAGTTTTGTTATTAGTAAAATGGTATGCATGAACCATAGCACAATGATGAAGCTAAAATGATAAAGTCCTTGCTGTTGTCATGTGACTTATTATATAGATTGCAACCTAATTGATTTATTCAGAAATACTATAAAAATAGCCAATATGAGCATATGTAGAGGGTCCAATTATTACTTACCCAAACAACAAAATCAGTACAACATTATTTTAGAAGATAAAATGAGTGGGTCTGTAAATACATAGTAAGTTTTGCCATTAAATATTCTTTGATTGCCTATGTCATTGCCTACTATTTCTGAGCTTAGTATTACATAAATATTCAGAGAAAAAACTTGAAAGAAAGGAACTTCAAGTTATTTCAAGACATTACTTCAAATTTCCTTTTGATTTTGGTCAAATATATAAGTTGTCAAGTAAGATAACTATATTAGTAAATCAATATTTGTATTCATTTTTTTTAAGAAATAAAGATTTATAAGTTTAAGAAATATTAAATAGTAGTCATTATTTGTTGTTATTATTGTTGTTATTTGGCCACTTAGCTTCTCACATGTTGCAATAATAATAAAGTGATGATGATAATGACGATGGTGATAATAGGAAACATTTATTGGGGTAACGAAAGTTATGTTTAAAACTCTTCACACAGTTTTTGGCATATAGTAGACACTCAGTATCTTCTAGGCCTAGTTTTTTTTTTTTAATCATCTTTATGTTATTATAATAGTTATTATTAATATTGCTTGAAGATTAAGCAATCATTTTTGCATAATGAATTATTAGGTTGATGCAAAAGTAATTGCAGTTTAAAAGGTTAAAAATAACTGCAAAAACCACAATTACTTTTGCACCAATGTAATAAATAGTCTGCCTGTTACATAATCTTCCTATTATTTCATATATAATCATTTAGTTTTTCTATGACTTTTTAAAATGTATATAATATTTTTAATACACCTTAATGAATTACATTACTTTAAGTGTCAAAATATTTATGATTGGGTTAAAAGCACATTTTAAAACTTTGTGAATAAACACCTTATCTAGATCAGAAATTACCTTTTAAAATGGCTAGTTAATTGACTTTTGTCTTTCTACAGATCAACAACACTGATGAGTTTTTGGAGGAAAAAAAGAAAACTATCAAGCATACCTATGAAATCCCTTAAACAATACTTAAAAAAAAAAAAGTGGTTTGTTTTGGTAGAAAGGCAAAGCCCCAGTAAAACTTTATAATTAAGACAATAAGTGATTTCCTGGTTTCCCAATCCTTTAACAGTCATATTATATCTTTATCTCTTCCTACAGCCTAGGAAATTGACCTATGAAACTGACAGTTTGGTATGCTGAAATTTGTGTATCATCAGACGACTATTGCCTAGTAACTTTCAGTAAGGTGAGTAATTGCTTCTTTCTGTTTGCATATCCAGGGATTATACTGTTAGCAGGATTTTTAAAATATATAATTTTTTCAGTTCTTTATCTTCTAAAGAAAAATACACTTTTCTAAAAAATGATTCATCAGATCAATTTGTCAAACTCTATTTAGATAATTTTTCTGTTCACAGATAATTGACCCCAAAACTGAAGTCATTATGTTTATTGGAGTCCATTAGATTCTAGACAGGCATGGTAATAGCTCAATTGAGCTCTCCAAGTGAAGGCACAAATGGTCAGTCTACTTGTGAACATCAAGTGCATGGTGAGTTGAAGCAAATACATCAAGTGAACATATCAAAAATAATGTGCAGCCCTTCAAATGTAAAGATGAAGTATTGAGTGATCTTCCATAGTATGATTTTCCAGTTCTACCTCTATAGTCTCATAGCATCCTTCTTATATTTAATAGCAAGGTTTTTCAACCTACCAGCTGAATTAAACATTCAGTACTTTGTTAGAAATAAAGGAGAGTATTTACCTCCTAGAGTTATTTTATTCATGACTCTGGCCTGAGCTGAGGATATATTTATAGTATCATGAAAAGCCATAATGAGTATGAAAATGTATAGAGAGATAAGGTTTCTGTATCTATTCTGGGTGTTTCAAGAGGACATTTTAAGGGTCTCCTGTTTAGAGATAAACCCAATTTTCTCTAAGCCCTGACAGTCTGAGGATATGTGGATGGGTACAATTTATATTAAGTCACAATGGTACTTTTTCTTGTTCTGCTTTTACTCACCAAATTATGAGACCTCCTTTTCTCTTCAAGGACTCTTTTGACTACTAACAGGAATTTCCTAGGACATATCATCTGCTGTTCTACTTAATGTGCTATCCCACATTAAGTAGATTAACAAATTTATAGTCAAATTATCTCTCTTAAGACATTATCTATAGGTTTTCAGATTACTAATATAATATATTTTGTCCTGCTGCTGTATAATGTACCATGATAATGCCCTTAGACTTCCTTTCTCTCGTTTCTTTTTCAATTTATGATTTTCCCCCAGCTTTACTGAGGTATAATTTAAAAATAATACTGTATTTATTTATAGTGTACAAAATGATAATTTCATATACTCATGCATTGTGAAATGATTATCACAATCAACGTATTTATCACTTCCATAATTTTCTTTTTTCAGCTTTATTGAGGTATAATTGACAAATAAAAATCGAAGATATTTAAAATGTATAACATAATGATTTAGGTACACATTGTGAAATTATTAATTAATTATACATTATTAATGTGTAATTAATTATACATTATGTGTAATTAATTATGCATTATTAATTAACTATTGAGTTAATTAATGCATCCATTACCTCACAGAGTTACCGTGTGTGTGTGTGTGTGTGTGTGTGTGTGTGTGTGTGTGTAGAATGTTTAGGATCCACTGTCTTAGCAATATTCAAATATGCAACCAGTATTACTAACTACTGTATAATCATCATGCTGTACATTTGATCACCCAAACTTAATCATCTTGTAATTGAAAGTTTGCATTCTTTAACCAACATCTACTAATTTCCCACATCTCCCAGCCTCTGGCAATGACCATTGTATGATATCGCTCATCTGTGGTATCTAGAAAATAAAACAAAACAACAACAAAAAAATAAACATGGAAACAGAGAATAAAGTAATGGTTGCCCTTGGACTTTCCATATTCCAATATATTTGATGGTCTTCTAAAGAACAGGATCATTTCTTTATATCTTATAAGCTATTGTATCCCCAGTGCCAAATATTATGTTTGAACATTATGTATGTTTCAATAAAATTGTATTGAGTCAATATTTATTGTATACCTTTAGTTTAGTCAACAGTAGAAGGGAATATATATCTTACTCCACTTGTGCTGTATTTAGGCACCTGAATTCAAATTGTCCTATTACATCCTCTGCTAATTTCAAATCCCTAATATCTTCACTACTTTATTTATTTAATTTTCTTTTTTCTAGACTTTCATTCTAGGCCTTTGGTATAAATACCATTGTCTCTTGTTTGACATGAAACATTCTTTCCACGAGGATAGGAGGAAGGGATTATAACTAAAAATTATACTGTAATGTAGTTTCCAAATCTTGTACATTTCCAGAGAGAGCACACCATTTCCTTCACAGAAATAAGGTACTTTCACAGAGGTAGGAGAGAGCTTGAAACAGCCGGCAATTATAAAGTGAAAACTGATCTATGGTTAAAATTTTATTAAGATTCTTGGACTCTAGTACATTAAAAGTCAGGAGTGCCAAAAGGTCTACTGCATTTTAGTTTTGGGTTGTTAAAGGAAAAATATTAAAGGTAGGTCTTTATGATATAATTATATAGTATTAGTGCTATTCCATAAAATATTAATTTAAAAAAAATGACTTAGAAAATTGTGGGTTATACTGCGTAATAGGGTAGATTTAAATTGAAATGTTACTTACCACAATTTTCCTGTGTATAGGTGGGGATAGGAGTGGATAGTAGCTGACAAATCGAAAAACATAAGATCTTTATATTGCCCTTAAAATTGTATAAAAGTTATACACACAGTGTTATGCATATATAGGCATTGTGAAAATGAGAAGAGAAGCAATATTTCTTTCTCATTTTCTGATTCCACTTTTTTCCTAATAAAAGCTAACTCATTTTTCCTTTTCAAAATTTGTTTATTTAACCATTTCAGAATATTAGTGTTTAGCAACCTCAATGCCAACCGATAAGTCTTATTTTGTTGTAGCTGATTTTCATTATGGATAGACTAATTTTAAATGTTCAACATACATCAAAAAATTGCATGCCAACAATTATTGCTGTCTAAAATATCTCATCTTTTATCCCACTGGCTCCTTGATTCTGTTTGTAAAATCCCATTAGTGTTTTTCAAGTCCCTTATTGGATATTTTCTGTTCTAAACCTAGAATTAGCTATTCTTTTCAGTGGAAAATTGTACTTACAGTCCTTGCGCCTCTAGGGATTCTCATTTCTCTTGGGTTGTTATAGCTTCTAAGATTTCTCAGTGGACAGAGTTAAGAGTTGCATAACATCTATAAAGAAAAAATAAGCCATATGTTCATATTGCTATAGCAATTCAAATTTGAGGCTACTGGATTTATTAACGTCTTAGATTTTATACTTCAGTCTCTTTTCCTGTATATTGAAAAATCTTGTTTCCTAATGGCTTGAACATAATTACTTATTTACTTTATCTTGTTATATACATATGTAATACTTTCAAATAATAATGCAAAATTACCTATAGCAATAAGATTAATAAATTTAACTTAAGATTATTTTTGGTTTTTGTCCTTTGGTTATGTCCAAATGGAGAGGTACAGTCTTGAGCTATGTACATACCCTGTCAATCCTGCCATCTTATTCAAAATATTAGAATGTACCTTGCTTCCAAATACCCTTCTTATAGAAAATATCCATTTCACTATATAATTTTTCAAGTCCATGATTTTGGCTGCATATTTAGGAATCTTTTTGTTTTATTAGATCTCTGAACAAAACAAACAAAAAAAAGAGTAAATATCAATGAATTACATGGAAAATAATATGGTAGCACTTCAGAGCTATGTATAATATTCTCTGAAAAGCATGCTGAGTGTCAACAACCAACGTTACCCCAATAAATTTAATTAAAAATTTAAAAAGTAATTTAAATAATTATATAAAAAAAGAAAAGTACACAATAAATATCAGAGAATCTGGAAAAAGAAGATGACCTCTGAGATGTTACTAACACTAAGTCAACTTAGAATCACACTCATGGATAGTTGTTGGCTGAACCATATTTAAACGCAATAATATTGACAAAACGTATTGAATAAATGCAATTATAATAGTTTTTTGATAAAGGAGCACATTGCAAAACTATAGTATGCATGCTTAATATACCAATTATCACAGTTTATACTATCATAATAAACAGTGAACAGGAAGTTACATAGACAGTATTTGATAATAAAGTGAGTAATACAAAAAGAACATCTAATTATTTGATAGAAAAACTTGTGAAATAACTAGTAAAATGGACAAAGAATGAGAGTGATAGCCACATCTCTTTCTTTATTTGTTGCTCCCACTGAAGGTAATGACCTTGCTTGAGAACCTGATGATGGAGGTCGTGAGGAAGAATTATGAGTTAGCAAAGAAATTAATATTAAAAACAAGCCTAGCAAGGTTCCACAGATTTAAGAGTTGTGCCATGCTCCACTACATCAAAATGACAACATAGTGGACATTGAAGCAATTGTATATACTATCTCATTTATGAAACCTTATCGATGAATGAGACCATATCAATAAATATTTTCTATGTAAATGATATGTTTGTTTTGGAAGCACGCTATTCTGTGTATTTATCTCACAGGAAAAGAAATGCCTGGTCTCAAAGAATTCAAAGACAAACTGATTTTTATGTTCAGGGTTAATTGTAAGACATCAAGTTAAAAATCTTATTAGTGCAATTTTACAGAAATCTCCGGGCAGTCAAATAAATGATCGAAGAAAATTCGCCTATTATCTGGAGGTTGAATTACAAAGTCTGGGTGAAGACAAAGGTTGTTCTAGTCTATGTAAAATACTTTTTCCCTTCATACTGTATTACACAGCAAAACAGATATTGTAAAGTAGGCCCTGTGTGACAATGGCAATGCTCTTAAATATATGGCCAATATTGTTCAGCACAGTTACAAATTTCAAAAATTTTGCTATTCTGATTGTTATTACAATCCATAGAACATAGGGTTATAATAACTTTCAAGGCATGTCTGCTTATCGCTTATGCATTATCTTCCAGTATGTGTGTTCCCACAAAGAAGCTTCACTAGAAGTCTTTGGAAGAGGCTTGCCTTGTAAACAAATCCCTAGAGTTCATCATAAAAGCTCAGCAAAGATTTTCTTCACATATCATGTAATGGCTTCTGAATAGATGAAATTATCTCTGTAGACTGTCCTCATTTCCAAGACTTTAAAAAGATTGTAAACACAGGAGGGGGAGATGCTGTTCCTGGAAAAAAACTGGGTTTGAAGAAGTTAATGAATAAGATGTAGACAAGCTTGAAAGCTCGTCTCTAAGAAACTAACAACTACTGAATGTGTCCAGTCAGAACATGATGAAAATAAAGCCAGTAAGGAGAAGCCAAACAAAACACCAATAGCTTCAAAGAATTTTTAAATCTTATTCTATGATTCTGATGCATTGGATATGGCCATGAGGCATGAAATAGATGCCAATAATGACTAGTGTTTCTGGCTTAAGTAACCAGACTGGTGATGAGGCAGTCACTCAGTTAGAACTGGAGGCAGTTGCTGAGTTGGAACCGAAGGATGTGAGCATTGACATAAATATGATTATTAGCCGTATTAAATTACATATTTCTTCAGATCATCTACATACTGTATTTGTCTGTATAGTGTTAAAGCTCCAGAAGAGGTCAGATATAACTAAAGTAATATCAACAAAGCATTTTATTGATTAACATCCAAAAATAAAATGATAAGAAAGATTGAGATTGTCTAGGGAATTTTTAAAGAATGAGAAAAAAGATCCATAGGACAATATATGCATCGATATTTAAGGCTCAGAAAGAAAAGTAAACCCTCAAAGAAAATGAGGAAGGATGAGATGAACTTGAGGAAGAAAACAAATAAAATACGACTGGAGAGGGAATGTCATGGAAGCTGCTGTGAACTAAATGTTTTTGTCCCCATGTAATTTTACCTTGAAATCCTAATTCACAATGTGATGTCTTTTGGTAGTAAGGCCTTTAGTAGGTAATTAGATCATGAGAGAGGAGTCCACATGAATGAGATTAATGCCTTTTACTAAATTGAGGTCCCAAGATGCTTTCTAATATGTGAGTAGAGAAGGAGAAGATGGCCATCTGCAAAACAGGAAGTGGGCACCCTTCAGACACCCAATCTTCTCGCACCTTGATTTGGGCCTACCAAGTTCATAACTGTAAGAAATAAATTTCTGTTGTTTATAAGCCACTCCATCCACAGTATTCCATTACAGCAGTCCAATAGACTGACACAAAAACCTCCTCAAAATGTGGACCAATAAACCATCTCAAGTGATGCTATAAAGGCAGGTAAAAGGACTGAAAAGGAGCATCCAATTTATTGGTATGTAACCTCAGTGAAGGCATTTTCAATAGAATGAAAAAACAAACAAACATGATTTTCATAGTGTTTACAATCTTTCCTGGTTTAGCATCCATTAATTCTTCTTAAAAAATGTTCATTCCTAAGGGAATGATACACATCAAGATACCTCTATAAAGATATAATGAACATGCATTACCATTTATCATTGCAGTTATGCATGAGTGATAAATGGCATGCCCTTCTTTTTTCTCTGCCTGTCAAATATCTACTTGATTGCAAAACATAGCTCAAATGTTGTTTTTAGCATGATACATTCCTTATATCCACAGTTAAAAGTGATTTTATATTTTTCTGAATAAACTGTGATCATTAATTCTCCTTAATCAAGATGTAAAATATATTTGCTATCTAGTATTTTTCGTATCTCCCCAAATTAAAAAGTTATAGAAAATCTTTTATAATTATTATTCTATAGTCTTTGATTACTCTAGAGTCCTTTTCAATGTTTAGAATAAAAGACAAGGCATTTGTTGATTGCAAATGACTATATCCTTTTAATACTACTCTCATTAACACAAAGTTAAGGAAAAATATTTGATTTGATATTGTAGCATCTTCTTGATCATTATTTTACTTTTCATAACTTAAAAATGTTGGACATTAGTTTCTTTTTAACCAATAAAAAGTGTAATAATTGATAGAAGATATGCAATTTCGAGGTTGTATTAGATGATTCACATTATGTAAACAAAACCAATCCATAGTCAACTATCCATATTAAACCAATTAATTAAGCCAATTAAATAAAACTAATCCATATTAAACCAATCCATATTAAACATTCCAACTCTTCATATTGGTCCGCCGATACATCTTGTGGAAGGACAATGTCTATAGTAAAAAGAGGAATAATAAATAGGACAATGCATATGATATATGCCCCAAATGACACAACAAAGCTTCCAATTCCTTGAGAAAATTGAGCTTTCATTTCACTTTTAAAAGCATTTTAAATAATAAAATATTTCATTAACTAATATTTCCTCTTTTATAATGAAATGATATAATAGTGAACATATTTATATGTATGCATGTTTAACTGTGATATAATACTAACTATATCATGCATTCATATGTATGTGTCTACACATATATGTGTTCCACATATATAAATATATATATATATATATATATATATATATATATATATATATATATATCCCATATATATAAATACACACACACACACACCCCCACACACACACACATACATATATGGAATGGATTAATCCATTTTGAATTATTTTCTATGGGGAAACCGTGCCTCGGTTTTTGAATGTTTCAGAACTCAAACAGTTTTCCGGATGGATTATGTTCGAAAACCGAACATAATTCTGTTTTCGAACACATATATGTATACTAGACCAGTAAAAACTAAAGCTTAATGTGAAATCTACTTCTTCTTCCACATTTTCACATAGTACATGTTAGTAATTATGTTTGATTTAGAATCTGCACTAGGAAATACACCATGTTTAAAACAATTTTTAAAGGGATAATCCACTCTTGGTAGTTGAGTAAAATCAAGTAAATTTCAAATTTTTGATAACTTTTGATTTCAAATTGAAAAGCTCAAGTCTTTTTAATAACCTAATTCCTTTATTTTGTCTTAATAATTATGGAATTTCTGTATATTGAAGTCTAATCTAGTTTTAAACATGGACTTTCGATGTTAAGCAAACACCAACATGCGTAAATTGAATATGGTGACTCTTCTAGAAGATACAAGTATGAACTTTTTGAGTGATGTGAAATCTGAAAAATTGGCTGAACTCTCTCCTTTTCCAGATGAGTTAATTTATGTCCAGGTTTAATTTAATTATCCAAGACTAAAAAGCTTAGAATGGTAAAGCTTGGTGTAGAATTGAAGTCTCTGGACTCTGAGTCCATGGTTCTTCTAATGACGTTGTTTTATTGGGAATAGTTTAAAGTAAACATATCTAGCATTACCAGAAAAAAAATCGTAGGTATGGAATTTTCTGGCTCAAAATTAATACTTCAGCTACTTGATTTTGGTAGCTTGTGGTTCATTATGTAGTGTTATGTATAGTATTAACATATTTACACATTATATATAGTATATTTGATCAACTTTGTACACTTGGTATATTAAAGTTCCATGTTACTTTGTATCTTAAAAATAATATCAGTTTTACCTAATTTTAAGTATTAATACTGCAACATTTAAATGATCTAAACTATATGCATTATTTTAGACTCACAAGTTCAAGTAAATGGATAAATAAATAGTAAAACAAAATTTATTTGAACAACAAATTTTGGAAAGATTTTCTCAGTGTTTCTTGAGCTTTAATTAGAGTTTTCTCTTTTGTTTTGTTAAGTAATTGTCCCTTACAACACTCTACCACTTGCCAAATTAAGATTGCTATTCTATGAACAAATGCTAGACCATATTATTTCTGCTTGTGAAATAGAAAACCAGATGTGTGTATATATGTTTGGAATGTATTATCAGTATTTTCAGTTTATCTTTAAAGAATAATTTTGCACTTCATATTATTTTCTACATAGTCTCTAAGTGAAGTATGACAAAATATATTTATCATCTATTTCTATTGGTAAATTTTTTACAATATAATATTTAGTGAATCTTCTTTCAATTTCTATGTACAGAATACCTAAAAAAATATTGAAACAATGCTGGTTATACATCTGCTAGATGAATATGTGACTATAGTACCTGATTCATTTCTAGAAGTTTTTAAATTAAATTTAAAAAAATAGTATGGACAAAGTGTTGAAGAAAAAAATATTTATAGATGTCCCATGGTGGGGGTGTGGGGGGCGGGCAGGGGATGTAAACTAGAAAAAAAAAAAAGTAACACTATAAATCAAGAATAATGCTTAGGGTATTGAACTCTGATGATTTTCCAAAATTAAACATTTAATCACAAGTTCCCACATTTCCCTTTCCTTTATCCAAAATGGAATTGAAATTTTTCATTGCCAATCCAAATGCTAAATACTGTCACTCCTTAAATACCACTCTCTTTTTTTGTTGATTCTACTTGGCTTCTTAGCCTCTTGCACTGAGCAGGGTAAAAATCACCAGTTGAGTTGAAGGTAAAAAATGAAATATCTTCCTACTTCTCACCACTTATCTTTTCTCATGGACCTTGTCTCTCAAATCCTGACTGCTTTTGTAACTTGCAACTTCCATTTGTATCTCTTTAGCTCTGTGATATTGCCAAAAGTTTCAGTGGTTTCTCTTCTCTTTTCTGCCCCCTTCTGCCTGGCTTTTCAGTTGCTGCAGAGCCTCACCACATGCCCAAAGTATGCAAAGGTGCAGAGAAAGAAAGCATCATGTGAAAGCTGGATTCACACGATGAACTCTTCTGTTTGGAACCTTCGCTTCTCCACTCTTGACTGCCTTGGCAACGCTCTGATGTCTTCAAACAGATTTTTCTTACTTGGTTATTTTATCCAATCTTTATTAGGAAACTTCATCTGTTACAAGCTTATCAAAGATATAATTTGTTGACTGTATTTTAAAACCAACCCTTTAAAGTGTATAGACATTGGTCCCAAGCCAGATCATCCAGTCCCATGCATGAAAGCGCTTGCTCAGTTCAGCATTTTGAAGATGCAGTCAGTAGGATTTACTCAAGGAAGGAACACAAGGTGTGCAAGAGAGGAGTCAAGAACGACACCTAAGTTTTTACGCTTAGCAACTTCAAAGTCAGTATTGCATTTACTTAAAGGGGAGAGGCTGCGGACTCTTCTAGGGAGAAAATTATGCATGTGGATAGACAAGTCTGAGGTCCAGACGACAACTTAGGTCCATATCTCCTAGATGGAGATATGAATTCAAGATTAAATTAATTCAATTTTAATGAATGGATATTCAAAAAAAGAAAATCCCTATTAATTTCAAAATCATGCTACCCCAGGTACATGTAATTGAAATAGAAACTGGGATTGTAAGACTGCTTTTCGTGACGCCCTCTCAAAGGACGGCTGTTTTTTAATCCTACAACTCTTAAACCACTAGAGCTGAGATGGAGTCAGGTATTCCTTATTTCTCATTGTAGTTTTTCAGTGACTTTTTTTCCTTCCTTTAAAACAATACAGCCTTAGCAAGTGACTGATTTCACTTTTATTTCAGAACCGTACAACACAAGTAGTCTGCTATTAATGTCCAGTAAAACCTTATTACATTTCCCAAGTACATAGCTTATCTATTTTCTTAGATAAAATTTCACAACTTCTACTCCCTCAGTATTTCACCATCTCATTCCTTATCCTGATTCTCATTTTCTTCCACTTCATTTCCATGAGAAATAAAAACATCCAGAAGTGGATCAATCATACTTTATCCACCCACCTAAGAGTATATGCCTTATCTTTTGTTATTATGTATGCACTCTTATCTAAAGCTTTCCTGACTAGCCTCAATGTTTTTACTTGTGAACTACATCACATCTCTTCTTACCTTCATATCCACAGATCCCACAATTATTTCATAATGTTCTGCATCATATACATGTCTTCTCTGCACTGGATATATTTCATCTGTTAAAAACATATCTTCATTGCTTAATTGTTAAAAATACCTTTTTAAAATTTTTTATTAAGTTTATTGGGGTGACATTTGTTAGTAAAATTATGTAGTTTTCAAATGTAAACTCTATAATACATCACCTATAATTTGCATTGTGTGTGCACCACCCAGAGATAGTTCTACTTCCATCATCATATATTTGACTCTCTTTAACATTGACTCTATTCTACTACCCCCCTCTCTCCTGACCCACTGGTAACCACTAAACTGTTGTCTGTTTATGAACTTTTGTGTGTTCATTTGTTGCTTTCAATTTTATATGTGACATATGAGTGAAGTCATATGGTTTTCAACTATTTCTGTCTGACTTATTTCGCTTAGCATGATAATCTCAAGATCCATCCATGTTGTCACAAATGGAAGTATTTCATGTTTTCTTATGACTAATATTCCATTGCGTATGTACCACATCTTTATCCAATCATATATTGATGGACATTTTGGTTGTTTCCATGTCTTGGCCACTGTAAACAAAGCTGCAATGAACATTGGAGCACACATGTCTTTATGTATAAATGTTTTCAGATTTTTTGGGTAGATACCCAGGAGAGGGATTGCTGGGTCATATGGTAATTCTATTCTTAATTTTTTGAGGAACCTCCACACTGCCTTCCATAGCAGCTGCACCAATATGCATTCCCACCAACAGTGTATGAAGGTTCTTTCTTCTCCACAGCCTCTCCAAAATTTGTTATTATTTGTGTTGTTGATCATAGCCATTCTAACTGGGGTGAGGTGATATCTCATTGTGGTTTTTATTTGCATTTCCCTAATAGCTAGTGACGTTGAGTATTTTTTATATAGCTGTTGGGCGTTTGTATGCCATCTCAGGAGAAGTGTCTGTTCAGGTCCTCTCTTGCTGCATTTCTCAATATCAAGAAACAAGGAAATTGTTTCTTGTTGTTTTGCAAAAAAACCCCTCAATATATTTGGTGTTTCTATTATTTTATTTCAATTTTTCTCTAAATATGCTCCAAGCAGACATTTTTCCAGTAAAACTCCTCTTGACAAGGTTATCAATAACCATCATGTTGCTTAATCCAAAGTTAAATTTCAATTCACATTTTAAAAAAGCTATTGGGATGTATATGGTTGATCAGTTTTTCTTCCTTGCCAGCTACCAGTTACCACATCCACTTGGATTCCCCCAAATTCAGTGGCCACTTCTCAGACCCGCTGGCTGATTCTTACTTTTACCTTGATCCTCTTCATATGATAGTGATCTGTGTATCAGTGCTGAGACTCTATTTTACCCTATTGAGCTAAATAATTCTTATGAGCTCATCCAGGTCCAATATTCATCTGTACAATGCTCTGTCAGAAAGCCAGTATTTATGAAATGCTGTAGGCCCTTTGCCCTTCAGTTTCTAGTTGAGTTTGGCTAATGGGAAACACTGGAAAGAAAGCTTCAAGATAAGGTTGGATTATTTACTCCTCTAGCTTTCTCCACTCCGCATTTGCTGGGTTGTCTGCCTCATTCCAACAAAGAACAAGCTCCTATGGGAAGTTAATATTACACACATACTCTTCATGTTCAGATAATCACTTTCTTTCCTTGCCATTTTTTATCTAGGTACAGATTAAAACCTCCCAATTTTGCAATCTTTCCATGTACTGTGCTCTCTTGCTTTTCCTCTATGCCCTGCACATAACTTTGTATATATTCTGTTTTAATTATTTTTTCAATTTTCTCCTTCAACTGTGTTATGTTTTTCCTGCTGATATGCTTGCTGGTACAATAGAATATGCGCGCGCACACACGCACACACACATCATATAGGAGGAAAGGATGAACAACAATTGAATGAATAAATAATTAATGTCCAGTGGAACTCTAGATCAAGAAATTGAGAGGTTACTAGAATGTCCTTAGACATCTCTCAGTTCTAGTGTGTCTCAAGCTTTTCCGTTGCTTCAGTCCAGCTGTGTGGCAGAAACTATCTGCTGGAATACCTGTATTTTGTGAACTTGCAAACAGCTGGATCTTGATATTTCTAGTTCTAAATCAAAATTTCTGTAGACTTTCCTTGTCTCTGAGGATTTGAGGGAATTTAGAGGCCTATACAAGCTTCGAACATCTATATAAAGTACCTTGCCTCTGAAAGTTAAAGTAGTAACTAAAATAATAACACAGTAATCCTCAGAGTAATATGTAACAAAAGATATAACTTTGAGAATCAGAGAAATGAATTTTCCCAACAATTAAAAAAGGAGATTAAAATTATATAAAGTGGAAATATGGAAATCTATAAAGGTTTTGATATTTATAAATTTATCATAAGGATTTTAACTTTAATGCCTACAAGCAGCTCACTAGCACCACTTTTTAAATTATTTCCTTCAAGTTTTCCTTTTTCTGTTGCTAAAATAAAATTTAGAGATGAAGTGAGAAACACTGAGAACAGAAGGCATATTGAATAAATATTTATTTGTGGGAAACTATCCATATAATATTTTCATCACTGTACACTGTATTTTTAGGAATAGGCTTTAAACACAGAAAATTTAGCCAAATGATATGTTATAAAATAACACAGATTTAGAATATGTTAAAGAAGCAGTGTCTGATATGCCTCATATATAGCCCCTTATTTAAAAAAGTCATTGTCAGAGTTCTATATCTAGTAAATACAATTTACCACAACCAGCAACAGATAGAATAATCAATATTGAATTTAAATTAAATATGAATTGAGATAACATCAGTAAAAGTTGAGTAACTCTTTTGAAAGAAGAAAATTGAATTTAAAAAATATAAATAAACATCTAAAACCATTCTAAATCCCTAAATGGCATATCTCTATTGCATATAAGTATTTTGGAACCTTTTATAGGAAAATAATTTATAGATAAATTAGAAACAAGTTATTTATATGATAAGACTAAATTGAGAATATATCTTCCCATGTGAAGGGGAAAGATAATGCTAAAATATATACATTCTGAAATGGTTGGAGAAAAAATTGATATCAATACTGGAATCATGATTTGATAGTAATTCTATATGAATAACAGGCAACAAAAATGCCAAATCATAACTTTTGCATGTAACTAAGATGCATGCCTTAGGACAGCAGAGGAAATGAAATTCGTTAAAATAAACTCTAATCCATTGTACAATTATTGCACAGAAACACTGATAGAATAATATTATAGGATTACAGAATCCATAGTTAGAATATTTACACATACTTAACAAAATGACACTGGGTATTTAAAAGATAACTAAGCAATGATCTAGTTATTACATATCCAATTCACAAAATGCAGACCTTGAAATAGGAAGTTGATATTTATTGAGTGCGTACAGTGCCACATTTATTAATTATGTTTGAGACAGAGAAGCAAGTAAGTTGGATGTGGATGGTGTGTGTGTGTGTGTGTGTGTGTGTGTGTGTGTGTGTGGAGAGAGAGAAAGAGAGAGAGATTGAGAGAGAGACAGAGAGACAGAGAGAGAGAGAGGAGTTAGGCCTCTGACTTTTAGAATTTTGAAATTATTGTATACTATCAAAGAATATTTTCTAAAAACTTTGTATGTGTATATACGTACTAAAAATAGGTCAATAAAAACCTAAGTGTTGGGAAGACATATAGTGAAATACTAGTGAGCTGTTGGAGAATTCTGAACATTTTTATCAACTACGTGCCCTGTACATGACTGATCACAGATTAATTTACATATTGATATGTGTTTATTATTCATCAGTGTTATGGAAATTTGACTGAAATATTCAAATCAATGTTCCAATAAAGTATATATCCATGGTTTATTATAGGAAATAATGTATTTTTTATTTTTTTGGTTAATTATTCTTTCAATCTAAGGGTGTTAAGCAGCAGATTTTTAAGGAACAATTGGAATATACTTAAAACTACAGATCATATATTTCATCCCACAAGATTTAACTTCACACTGGGCCTGCTTGATGGATGAGTGACCTGTGAAATTACACAGAGCCCTTTGTTAAGAAGGACCCGGTGTTTGGTTCAGTGCTCTGTTTTCACCACCTCGAAATTCTTAATTACTTTTTTCTTTTTAAAAGACAATACATTTCCAATTTTACTGAGCCCTGCAAACTATGTAACCTGTCCTGACTCCATCAGTTCAGTTTTTTTTTTTCTTTATTCAGTCATGTATCTTGGCCCCTAAAACAGTGATTGGATTATAGTAGGCATCTAGTAAGTATTTGTTAAACTGTGTATTTCAGGCTCAGATACATGTCTCCAACAACGTGATGGTGTGCTAAATAATCTCTTTTTAACTTGTTCTCTTTTTAACTCTTTTGACAATATCATCATACTTAAACTTAACTAGCTATTTATTAATACTATCAAAATTTTGTAAGCTCTTCCAACAAACCTCAGACCAATACATAAACATTCCTACTAGGCTCTTTACTTTGATACTTCATAAACACCCAGAACTCTGGAAATCCAAACTTTATTTATCACCTTATCTGTTGTCTGACACCATTTAACATACACTTACCCAAGTAAAATTTGTATGCTACATTACGTAAACATCGATCAGTTTGTAGCAATCTGATAATCAAAACAGTACAGTATTGGCAGAAAAACAGACACACTGACCAATGGAATAGAATTGAGAACCCAGAAATAAACCCACATAAATAATGACAGGTAATTTTTGACAAAGAAGCCAAAAACATACAATGGAGAAAAGACAGACTCTTCAATAAATGGTGCTGGGAGAATTGGAAAGTCACGTGCAAAAGAGTGAAACCAGACTGCTATTTGTTACCATATACCAAAATTAACTCAAAATGGACCAGAGACCTAAACATAAGACCTGAAACAATAAACTGCGTAGAAGAAAACATGGGTACTAAACTTATGGGCCTTGGGTTCAAAGAGCATTTTATGAATTTGACTCCAAAGGCAAGGGAAGTAAAAGTTAAAATAAATGAATGGGACTATACCAAACTAAAAAGATTCTGCACAGCAAAAGAAACCATTGACAAAATGAAGAGGCAACCAACCAATTGGGAGAAGATTTTTGCAAACAATGCCTCTGATAAGTGACTGATATCCAAAATATATAAGGAACTCATACAACTCAACAACAAAAAGACAAACACTCCAATTGAAAAATGGGCAGAAGACCTAAAGAGACATTTCTCTAGAGAGGACATACAAATGGCCAATAGACATATGAAAAAATGCTCAGCATCACTAATCATCAGAGATATGCAAATAAAAACCACAATGAGATATTAATTCATACCAGTTGGAATAGATATTATCAACAAGACAAATAGTGACAAGTGTTAGAGAGGCTGTGAAGAAAAAGGAACCCTCATACACTGTTGGTGGGAATGCAGATTGGTGCAGCTACTGTGGAAGGTAGTGTGGAGGTTCCTCAAAAAATTACGAATGGAATTACCATATGACCCAGCAATCCCTCTCCTGGGTATCTACCCAAAAAATCTGAAAATATTTATCCCTAAGATATATGTGTTCCAATGTTCATTACAGCTTGACATATGGTGGCCAAGACATGGAAACAACTAAAGTGTTCTTCAGTAGATGATTGGATAAAGAACATGTTATATACATAAACAGAATAGAATACTACTCTGTCATAAGAAAAGATGAAATAGTGCCATTTGCAACAAAATGGATGGATTTTCAGCGTATTATGCTAAGCAAAATAAGTCAGACAGAAAAAGTCAAGAACCATATGACATCACTGATATGTAGATTATAAAACTGAAAGCAGCAAAGGAACAAGACAAACAAATAAAGAAACAAAAACTCAGACACAGACAATAGTTTAATGGTTACCAGGGGGTGAGGGGAGGTGGGGGATAGTAGAAGAGGGTAAAGGGACTCAAATATATGGTGATGGAAGGAGAACTGACGCTGGGTGGTGAACGCACAATGTGATATGAACATGATGTATTACAGAATTGTACCCTTGAAACCTATGTAATTTTCTTAATGATTGTCACCCCAATAAACTTAATTTAAAAAAACAAAAGTATAACAAAATACTTCATAATACAATTGTTAAAACTGTAACAGAGAAAACAATTACAAGCAGCATGAGGAGATGAAAAAAAAATAGAATATAAAAATGACAACACATTTCCTGTTGGAAAAAACCTAATCCAGCAAACAGTGGGAGTAAATTTTGAATGCATTAAAATAATTAAAAATAAAAACAGTAAACTAAAAACTGTATACCCTGCAAAACAACTTTCAAAGACAAAGATGAAATTAATATATTTTGAGAAATACAAATGCTATAATAATTTGTCATAAGAATGGAAGAATATCTGCACTAAAAATGTTAAAGTCCTACAGGTGAAAGATAAACCAGGTGGAAACCTGGATCTACAGAAAGTACTGTGGTACCTCAATTTTCGAACGTAATCCACAAGTTCTGAAACATTCGAAAATAGCCGATAGCTAAGCCTCAGGATCTTGTATTCAGCAGAAGCCGTGTGACACGTTCGACTTCTGAGTCGTGTTCGAAAACTGAAGCGTTTACTTCCTGGTTTACAGCGTTCATTAAACCAAAATGTCCATCAATGGAGACGTTCGAAAACCGAGTTACTACTGTAATAAGAACATCAGAAGTGGAATTCTGTTGATGAATACAAAATACTATTTGTTAAAATCATTTTAAAAATAACTGACTACTTACAGGAAAAATTGTTTATTATGGAACTAATAAAAAAACCTGCTCTCAAAGCATACTTCTTACCATCATTCACTATTTATATGTGCATGATTCTCATACATCTCATTAATTTCATGTATGAGAATTGGATCATTAAAATTTTTAGTTTAAATTGTTTTTTAGGAAAACAACCCACTTCTATTTCTCTGAGAACTTTTCCCACCCCGAGATGTGACCTCTGACAAGTATGATGCTTTATCCTTAGCCAAACTCGAAGGGAGGAGGGTGAGGCACCCTTTCCAAACTGAGCCAATGAGAATCCTTGACTTCTGAATTTGTATTTGGGATTATGAAATATTTGTGGTTCTCAGTGCTTTATTAATTGTGTCCCCGTATTCATCTGTGCACAGAGAGAATTGGAGAAAGCTAACCTGAAGAGAAAGAGACGAATGGAGTGTATGCTGAGAGAGGATCTGCAATAGGATGACTTTAAGGACTAGAAAGAAAACCTGAGCCCCATCTGCCTTGGGATCAACAGTTTCCATTTTCTAGTGTAGTCTCAGGGATTTGGACTATAGCTCAGCGAACTGTAATATACTTTTATATTTTAAAAATATATTCACTTTCACTCCTTTCTCCTTCCCTTTTTCTTCATTTCATCCTTTCCTCCCACCTTCCTCTGTTCTTCCTTCTGCTCATTCTTTTTTTCTTTTTTTCCCCCTCTAAATAAGATTTAATTACATTTTTATTATCTGGAAACAAAAGACTCCAAAACCAGATTTTTCTTTAATTTCATGAGGCTCATATTTTTTTCAAATTTTAAGAATCAGTCCTTTTATTTATATGACAATTAAAACCAATCACACACACACACACACACACACACACACCCTTCATGAAACACAATTTCAAATTGTAGCCATTTTCTTTCTCAGATATCCATTATTGAAATAAGAAATCCCACCATGTTTTCAGAATACTTAGTAAGATAATCACTAAAAAAAACAGTAAAACTGACCTGGCAAATAGAGTTTAAAAAATACCCAACATGCAGAAATTATGTATTTTGCCCTTTCTCACTGGGCTGTGATGGAAGAGCGACAGTGATTTCTTTTGAGCAAATGTAAGAAATAATTCTAGGCCAGTATGGGAAAGTTGGTCCTTAACATTCAAAGATGAGGCTTTCATCAATAGCACAACCTGCCGACAAACTTTGAGGAAGCCCATCAGAGTAATGTCCAGTGCTTATCATACGGAGAACTGATTTAGCCTTTGCTTTGCTTAGTACATGTTGACACTATCATTTTTATTAGCAATTTGATAAAAACAAACTGGATGCCTTTTCATATATGCTGATGTATGTGGCCTTTTTCCAAGCCTTTTTCTTTTCTCCCTAAACAGGATTTGAGACGCGATAAGCTACTGCCTATTTCAGCTTTCTCTTTTATGGATCTGTCCCTGAGGCTGCATGACAGTTTTGCTGAAATTGAGCCAATGCATCTCAGATGATCACACACAGGGTGGTCTGTCTGCTGCTTTCACTTTCCAAACATCCGTGACTATATGAAATTGTTTTCTGTTGTGCTAGGAGCACCTTCTGCCCAAATGCCTGTGGCTTCCCTATTTCACCTCATCCTTCAACAGCTGTTTGGGATTCTCTCCTACTGTCATTGCCACCTTTACTTACAAGAAAAAGCCCCAGTATTTGAAGATTATTTCTTTTAATCCTGCTTGCTAGGGGACTCAGGTGAAGGGCATGACACTTACTTTGTTTCATTTTTGTATTCCTTGCATCTTGTAGAAATGTGATTTTTTTGTTCAAAAAGAGACACAAAATAAATGCTTGGTGTATGTAACTAAATTCTCAATTTTGGATATGAAGTGGGAATGGGGTAAGCAATCATTTTTCCTCCCAACTTCTTTTCTATCCCTTGAAATTTCCTCATGAGGATCAATTATTCAGAATTCATTGAGATTTAAGAGGCCAGTTCCTTCTAAGTACATTGCATGGTCATCTGGGTGATGTCTGAACTAGTTGGTAGACTGTATATATAAACTAGAATATATTAGAAAAACACATTAATTCTTTCAGACAGTATGGTCAACTTAGCAAAGATTTAAAAGTTAGAAGAACCAGATATTAAACAAGACCCTGACAATCTATAGTGAGTTTTGTCTTGATGTACCCCATAAACATAACATTGGTATACCCATAAAGTTTAGAATCTTGCCACGAAAACTCCACTAAAATCCCCTTGGTCCACTCCTGCTTATAGAGCAGTTTCCCTTATTCTAATATCTATATCTATATCTATCCATCTATCCATCTATCTATCTATATCTATATCTATCATCTATATCTATCTATCTATCTATCTATCTATCTATCTATCTATCTATCTATCTATCTATCTATCTTTTTTTTTCATAAACACCACTTCTACAATCTTCGTTCAACCACACAGGAAAATCAAGCTTCCTAGTTTGAATTTCCTTAGCATCTCCTTAGACAGGGTGGATATACTCACCTCTTAAGTGAAAAATCAACGTTCAGGTGTACTCTGAAAATTTCCATGACTTCTGCTACTTTAAATTAAAATAACAAAAATTGGCTCTCTCACATCTCTTCTCAGGGTCACTCACCAATCTCTTCTTAAAAAAAAAAATCTGTTATTAATCAGGGAATGGCTGATTGTATATGAGCTGTAGAAATCTTAATCATACTATTACTGTCACTTCCAGGTGAAATTTTGCCTCTCAATTTCCCAACTTTCTTAGGAGCAGGGCTCAAGCAGACCAGCTTCCTTCTCATAGCTTACTCTGTTTGTTCCAGTGTACTATGTTGGAGAATGGGAAGAAACCTTCACAAAAAGATCTCCTGATCTGAAATGATAGATATTCCCCCATGATTTCACTTGTGTCTATATGTCAGGATTGAATCAGGTGCCTATTTGGTGATGATCTCCAATATGGAAAGCATTTAAAGACACATCGGTCTAGAGTACAGGTTCTTCCACTAACTGTGGCCCTCACGAAGTTACTCAACTTCTCTTGTATTTCCATGTAAAATAATAGTACTTATAATTTTATTATAAAAATTAAATAGAATTATTTATAAATACTCTTTGTGAGGTTCTTGGCCTATCATATATACTCAGTAAAGAATGCCTATATATTGAGGTTATAAGACAAAATGTCTTTTGTCTAAAGTATGAGATAACTGGATGTGTGACTCTGTAGACAATATTTGAGTAATTTTCCTCATCCAGAACAGTCACACTTCTTGGTAGGTCTTGATGTCACTCACTTTAACATGTGACCAAATGTTAATCCTAGGAATTATTTACTTACTATCATTAGTAAGTAAAGACAGTCCATATATGTGGGCAACATAAAAAGAAGAAGAATGGAGTATAAAACTAAATTGCAATTTACTTGATTACTGAAGACATGTTTTATATTTATAAAATGAGGCAAGAAACTGTACAGGTGCTAGAATAACAGAAAAAAATAGTCAAGAAGAGATATTTTTATGTCCATCTTGGAATAGTTTAATATGCATGCAAATATGCACTATATGATGGCAATGTTGTGATGTAGGGAACGTATATTAAATGTGCAGCGAGTGCATGAGAGAAACAGTCTTCAAAATTTTGGACATGTTTCAAACATGGGGTGCCATAAAAGTTGCCAAGAGGAAGTGAGGTCTCTGTTGGTTCTAAAGAATAAGTTAGAACTGGTGAGGAAGGAAGATTGGATGGCACACTAGGGAGATGAACTGGCGTGTACAAAGAATCTGAGGCTAAATGGAGCAAGATATGTTTTACTCAAAGATAGTCTGTACCTCAGAAAAAAGAGATTTTGCAGTGTGATGAGGTTGAAAATGTAAGTGGAGTTTGAAAATGTAAGTGCTAGGCTTTAGGACTTCTTACAAGCTATGGAAAGGACTGACATGTTTTTAGCAACAGAATAACATAATCAGGTTGGGTTAACAGTAGATAATAAATTGGAAAAGAGTAAAAAAAGAAAAAAATGCAGAAACTACTTGGGAGGTTATGTAGGGTAACTATGTGAAAAGTGATTGTTTTGTACAAGAGCAGGAGAGGTACAGAGTTAGATTATATTCCCGAACTATTTCCTCAGTTATCTATTGAATGTTACCTATTGAATGGATTCTAACTAATGGCATTTGAGCAGAAGTGTCGTGAACCAGTTCCAAGAGTAGCTTATTAAAAAGTCCAACATGTACGCTCCATGCTCTTGCCCTTTTACCAGCTTGATGCAGACCTAGTAGGGTCATAGAGAAAGTCAAAACCACGTGACACAAGGAGATTGCATTTCACAACCACCTTATGAGAGGGAGCCATCCAACCATCAACCAGGTATATCCCATCTTGGAATATTCTGTGAACTAATTTTTTTTTTCTTTTCAGTTAGCGTGAGCTATTATACATTAGGGAACTATTTATCACAGAAATCAAAGTGCTTTCAGTAATACAGATATTAAATGAGAAGATAGGTAAGGCTCAGAAACTGCTCAGTTGAACTTGGCAGGACTTGGTTATGTGTTCTGAGGGATACTGAAAGATTATGGTGAGGGCTCTGGAGTCAGATTACTTGGGTTCATAGCTCATCTCAGCAATGTCCTAATTATGTGATCTTGAACAAGTTACAAAATCTTTGAATCATTTTAAGTCTTTACATTCTCACTATGATTAATAACCCAGGTTATGGAATGGTGAAAATCACTACATGAAAGTATATGAATAAATGATTAGAAATATCAAGTATATAAAAGTAGACAGTACATGATGTTATTATCATGTCCATCAATATGCTAATGTTGCATTAATATAACATATTGATGTATTAGACACTGTTATTAGCCTTATTAGAGGGGAATGTGATTAAGGGATAAAGGTCAGAGAAATATGCTTTGGAGTCTTAAGTCTGATCTGCTTTTAGAGATGGCAAATTGGCAATTGGATGTAGAGGTTTGGCATTCAAAGGGAAACTGTAGAATAGAGGGATAATTTGGAAGAATTGTATAAGCATCTGATCATTAAAGACAGTTATATGGATGAGTATGTGTAAGAATATAGACAAGAGAAAAGCAGAGAATAAAGTCTGACCTTGAAAATATAGGACGTTTATTGGGAGGACTAAGTTGAATTTGCAAAGAACCTGATGAAACAGGCCAGAAAGATAGGCAGAGCTATCGTCACAGAAGCCAAGGAAAGAGTTGTGTTTCAAGAAAAAGGAAATGCCTAATGATAGCAAATTCTGCTCAAAGCTCAAATGAAGTGAATTACTTGATTTTAATTCACAGATTGATTTTAACCTCAATTTTTAGGTCTAAATATTTCTTTTTGATTTTTCTCTTCAACCCAAGAATCATTTGGTTATATTTTGTTTTTATAGATCCATAGTTTTATGTCTGTTAGTTTTTAATTTATCATTTCTTATTGACATCTAATATTTTATATTTGGTCATAAAACACTATGTGGTTTTGTTTTTTAGGACTTTATTTAAGGTTTCTTTGGGGTATCGTTTTGACCTGATATTTGATTAATTTTGTTAAATTTCAAGTGTGCTCAATGAGAATAAGTATACTTGTTTCGTTGGTGTAAATATATAGGCATTAATTGTAGCTAATTATTAAATTATTCAAATATCCAATATCTTTGCTAATTTTTTGCCTGCCAAACCTATCATTTTTTGAGAAACATGCTAAATCTTCGAAATCTATTTGGTGAGCTGCATTGCTCTTCTCAGTGTGTATTCTTAGTCATTGTATTTTATTGTGCCAATTTTTCTTTTACCAGTATTTAAATTCCTTTTTCCCCTGATGATTTTTTTTTCTTGAATTCTGTTTTTCTCTCATATTAACTCATTGCCTCAGGTAACATTCTGCAGAAGTTGGGGGATAAGGCAGGATAGAGCTCAGTTCTGAGAGCTTCTCTCACGGGCTCACATCTAGAAATGCTTCACACCCATTTACCCCCATGAGGGGATTCTATGTAGCAGAGAGCCCTCAGTACTTCCAGTACAGTTTTTTCCTTTGGCTGTATTGTCCCACAGTGACTGGCTTAGGGCTGTCTTTTTGGTTGTAGGATCCTCATTAAGTTGTATTAGAGTCCCCCACTGGATTCATCCTTCAAAGAGGTGCCAGTTCTATTGTTCTGCCTCTCAGTGAGAAATGATGACAGTGAGAAATGAGGAACTTAGTATAATGTGAGGGGTCTACACTTGCACAAGAAAACAGCTCTTCTCCCCTCATTTTCAGTACATAACACTGGAGCCTTCACTCCTCTGGGCTGATATTTTCTATCTCTGTGAGACTTCCATTTTCTTAGTAATTTTTTTTCAAAAATTTTATATGAGTATCTCAGCTCTGTCAGTTTCCCTCCTACAGGATCAGTAGGGTTATATTTGAGAACAGGAGTCAGCAGCCCACATTAGTTTGTCATCTTATTAAGAACCAGAAGTCAATTTTGATATACTGTAGGAATCTAATTCTTCAAACTGACAAAATTGATATTTAAATCAGGCTATTGTAATAATCCTCAAGCAGATTGCTTTGCAGGTGTCTAAAAATCTTATAAATAACCTTTTCTAATAAGCAGTATGCTGTATATCATCCAAAATGAGAAAGTCAGGTATGTACTTTAAAAAGTGCACATTTAAACTTTTACCCAGGTGAAATAGACGCAACCACTAGTCTTTGATTTGGTTGATGGCAGAGGGTTGGGTTACAATTAAACTTCAGGGTACTGGAATTTCACTATTACTGTATCTGATTTATTCAATCTTATTACCCAAACAAGTAATCAAGCACAAAGAAAGCAAAATAAGAATCAAAGATAGTGAAGAACATAAAGATACTCACGTCCATGCAAAGATTATTATCTGAGAAGCCCAGTTTTAAAGATGTACATAAGACACTTGTGATGTATCATCAAGGACAAATTATGTACAACAACAGCATGTACTACAAGAATACAGACAGTAAAATCTGAACCTAGAAGGACAGGATAGTACAGTAAATGTTAAAATCCTTTTAAAAAGCCCTTTTGTAAAACATGTTCATCAGAAAAAAAAAAAGAAAAATTTTAAAAAAACAAACCAGAAAGTCTAGGACCATTTCTGGGATAAATGCTATATCTTACTTAAAGATGATACAGCGAGAGCAAAATCATTAATCTTAATGTTTGCTTTTATAGTTTCTGCCAAAGACACTGTTTTCAAAATGTGAAGACTAGAATATACACTGACAAAATAATTAAAATTTCTAAGTGTGTGAGGAGATGGTTATATTAAATGAGGTTATTTCTCTGAGCCTGAATAACAACCAAAAGACAGCCCACACCCTAATCTATTGAATAAACACTATAGTCCTTGCAGATTTAGGAAGAGCTTTTGCAACAGGGAAGACTTTTCAAATGTATAAATCATGATTGCTCATAATTTGAGGTACTGAGAACAATAGTTGTAAGGTCATGGTTGTTGTTGGTGGAGAAGCAATAGTCCTTCCAAAGATGTATCAGTAAAAGCTTTAGTCTTTAAATCAATTTCCATGTCAGTAAACATTTGTTGAATGTCAGTGACAATTTCATTATTTTTTCAGTGCTTCAAATAAAAAATATCACTATAAATAAAGTCAATGACATTTCTCCCACACGCCACACTTAGGAATAAAACTGTCTGCTCTCAAATATCTCACAATTAGTAAAGGCTGGAAAAAATAAGCATTTATAATGCAGGGAGATGGATAATATATATGAGTGGCATCTTCCTAGAATTTATGAGCATGTGTACATTGTGTACACAGTGGGAAGATACTGAATTATTTTAAGAAAAACCATGTTTGGAAAGATAACTGGAACTATGCTGGATAGTTTGGCTAAATATCACTTTCAGTTCATCCTATAAGGGAAGTTTTTTGCAAGCTAGTTTCCAGAGGCTTTATAGGAGTTTTGCAGACCTTTGGGTTCATTTGTTCTTTGTAAATACATAGTCAGTTCCCAATTATTCTTGGATCATTTGAACTAGATTATAAATAACTGTGATTAAGAACCAGGCTCACTCTGTAGACAACTGGACTCTCCATTCACACTATGGAGGTGTTTTTTTGTTGTTGTTGTTGCTGATTTTTGTTTTGTTTTGTTTGTTATCTTCCAATATCTCCAAAATCAATATCTCTAAACCCAGTATCTAAATCTGGATCGATATATACATTTCAGCTGAACACTTCTACTGGGATGACTCAGAGATCTTCAAACCCTGAGACTCCAAATTGAAGTTACCATCCTCTTTAAAAACTAGTGCCTTCTCCTAAGTTTTTTTTTTTTTTTTTCTTACAAAATGAATGGTACTGCTATCCACCCTGGCTAGAAACAAGAATTAGTTTGATGTCTGTCTCTCTTGTTCCTTATAGATAATCAAGCACCAGTCTCCACATTTTTTTTTTTTTTTTTTTTTTTTGACTATTCACTATTTTTTTTAGGCACAGGTGACATTTCTTAATTCATTTATTTGTAACTATCATAATATAATTTTACCAGACATCATTTTTTTTTGCATCACGTAACTGTTTTCTGTAAACATTTCACTTATTTGGAAGGGAAAAAATTTACTGTTTTCTATGCAAGCAGATATATTGTTATAATGCATGTCACCTGCACTCAAATAAAAGTTTGAGAGCATCTGCTCTAGCTTTGCAACACAACAGGAGGTAAAACTCATATGAAAAAGTGAATTCATAGCATGCTATCACAATGCTATTAAAATGGTATGATTGACTCAGTGTACTTATTAATTGTTTAGAAATAGTATAAAATAAAAACGTGGAAATAAAGTTATACTTAAATGACCCTTACTATCAGCTTTATATAATGAGATTCTCCATAGGTATCATTTGCAAAGAAGTTTCTTTGCTTTAAAATATAGGTTGGTGCAAAAGTAATTGTGGTTTAAAAGGTTAAAAATAATTGCAAACACCGCAATTACTTTTGCACCAACCCAACCTAATATAAAAAAAGTACTCTAAATTGCTTAAATAACTTTTTAACAAACACATTAAAATGATTATGACATTCTCAATTCTATTGAGGAAATTCTGTTATATGCTACTACATGGATGAAACTTGACATTATGTTAAGTGAGATAAGCCAGTTACTAAAAGACAAATGCTGCGTGATCTACTTATATGTCATGTCTGAAGTAGTCACATTGATAGAAAATAGAATAGTGGTTTCCAGGGGCTATGGAAAGGAGGAAAAGGGAGTTGTTCAACAGGTTTATAGTTTGTTTTGCAAGATGAAAAAAGTTCTAGACATCTGTTACACAACAAAATGCATACAGTTAAACCACTGTACTATACACTTAAAAATGGTTAAGATGCTACATTTTATAAGATGTATTTTTACCTCCACAACCACAACAACAAAAAACACTTAGGAAATAATAATAATAACAATAATAATAATAATAATAATAATAATAACAATAATAATAATAATAGGTTTGGATGAAGATTTGATATACCACTTGTGTGCTTGTTAGAGATACTAAAGACAAATAACAAGGTCAGGAAGATATGTTTATAGTCTGATTGGAATACGTGCTATGATTCCAAAAAGTACAAAAAAATTATATATATATATTTGCCATAAGAAGATGTGGGGTAGTTTGGAATCCATAGTTATACTTACAGGTCTTATTCATTTTTAATAAAAGCAAACTATTACCAAAATAATGGGCTCTTTCAGTTTGTGGAAAACTTAGCTGCTTTGAAATCATGTGTTTAACATAAAGTTATGTTTAATATCAATATTGATTTGAGAATATTAGCTTGATACATAGTTTCAAATAGTATAATGTGTTTTTTGTTCTTTGGTCATACATCATCCAATTAAAAATTTATTTCAGAAGATAGCCTAAATGGTGGCTCCTCAAGTCTAAAACCCCTTTTATAAAAGATTACCATCTGTATATTATTGAATAAAACATAAGTCCTGAGATAATATCACTCATAATATAATTTCGCCTAAAATTATGTTTTCAGTAATATGTACTAAATTTCTTAATGCTTCTGCATTCGCAACATGATTGTTCTATTGATTCAAATTAGTCTCAAATGATGTGGATGCTGGATCAAAATCAACTTCAGTGTAGTCACAACGCCTAAGTTCAAAATGCCCTCCACCCATAAAGATATTTTCCCTTACTTGATCCTAAGTTTCAAAGATTTATTTGATGTACCAACTATTTAATTGGGAAGGGAAAATATATAAAGGATTGCCAAAATGTAGTGTGGTCCGTGACATGATTCACCATTTTCTAAAAGGGACAATGAATTTTCTACTTTTATTAAAATTACTATATGAACATCATGTAATGATAAAGTGGAAAATTTTATTCTAGTAAGACACACACAGTAGGATCTAAATCAGATGAGAGCAAATGAGAGAGGAAAAGAGAGAAAGGAGAGAGGAAAAGAGAGAAAGGAGAGAGAAATCCAGAATTACATTAACAAACAGGTGAAAGAAAAAATAGAATATTTTTGAAGCCTAATGTTCCCGAAAAATATGTTTGGTGGTGGGCATCTGTGACAACTACACTAGTCTCTTTAGAGGTAATGTTAAAGAAATTTACTTTGTAATTTTTAATATGCTTAATTTATTCATAAGTAAAATAATAATATTGCTTTAAATTCTATGATATCTGTTAGTTCAACCACTGAATGAATTAAAACCATGAAGTAGTATATGAACTATGGAACTTTAAAAATACATTATATTACCATAAATGTATGCATTGATTAGAGACATTCTAGAAATTTAATGTCTAAATGAAGTTGTTATCTTAATCCTTTTCTTCCTATATGTTTCCTAACAGTTCTGTGGAAATGTATCCACTCCTTTCCTACTAATCTCAGTATATCACTAATTATGCAGAAAAAAGCTAAACAAAGCAAAACTGCTGTTGCCTACAAAGCAAGAAACTTGTATCTCTTCAAATCAGGAAAGAAAGAAAAATCATCATTTAATTCCACCCCTTAATCAACAGGTACCTATACATCTATATACTTAAGAGTCCACTCAGGTGATTCTTCCTGGACCAAAGATGGTCTGCCCCAAGACACCTACCGTTGATAGATACCAATAAACATATAGATGGTTGTGGCTAACAATTTTTATACAACTATGCTCATCTTTAGGGAAAAAAAGTTAAAGCTGATAAAAAAGGCAATTATCAAATGTTTCTAGCACACTAGTGTGCTAATTCTACATAAACTGAAACAATAAGATAGGTGGTGAATTGCAGACTCAGCATAACATGTAAAACTGCTTACTTCCAACTTAGTATTTTGTTGTACTAGATATTCTGCAAGATATTTACATAGGCATGAAGGTTAATATAACAAATTAATTTAATTAACAAATACTTTTTATCAGACTTGGGTACAAGGTACTGTGCTAAGTACTGGAAACAAGAGTTACGAAAACAGCAAGGACACTGTTCTTAGAGATTCCAGTACAAGGACATCAAACAACAAATCATACGGTAAGTATTAAATCATATCTGGGATAATGACTGCGGGAAACCAGCAATGCAATAAAATCTTATAAAAAGAATACCAGTCCTAATGTATGTTAAGACTAAAAGTGTTCCTGAGAAATTATTTTGCATCTAAAATTTGAAGTTTGAATATAAATAAATAATGTATTAACCTATGAGTGAAATTTACTCAAGTAAGATTAAGGAATCTAATACTAGTTCTACTGATACATTTCTGGTTTACACTAGTACTGTCCAATTAACTTCCTGGTTCTCCGTTCATCATGCATAAAAAGTAAATAATACCTATCAGTTGTTATTGCCCAGCAATAATATTAAACATTTGTCAGGAAAGATATGACAAAGGAAGTTGAAAATTTTTAAGTTGCACAAAATTAACTCATGATATTTCGTGTGTCAATACTTTATGCCCAATTATACATATCTATGACCTCTACATATAATTGTTGTAGATGCAGAAAATAATTTGACAGCCTGGATGACCTTAAAATAACTTTCCAGTATGTGAGTTTATAAGTCTAGTATCTTATCTAACCATCTTTGAACCAGACTGAAGTGAACTCAGTCAGATTAATTCAACATTTCTGACAATCAATAATGATTTTGAAGCTCAGGACTGTGGTTTATTCATTATCAATCGAAGCCAGACAGTCCCCTAAAATTAAATTCAATGGATTTGACCACATTTATGAAAAGTAAAATGTTATAATTGCCCATTCCCTTGTTACTTAACTCAGCTTCTACGATGATTTACAAAAATGCTTAAATCTCTATTTTGATCATTATTTTTACTTTAATTTTGTGTAAAATTTGAGGGAAGTTGTGTAGAGTGTGAAAAAATTGTGTAAAATTTAAAGCTCTGAATGACATTTGACATTCCCTCCTTATGAATTCAATGAACTTAACTTCTATGACTGTATCAAAGTAATAAGAGGTGTTTATTTCTTTTTATAACAATTGATATTCAGAATGTACATTTTTATATGCTTTTGAAAACAGTTATTTTTTTGCTGTTTGTTGATTTGGGGTCCCGGGAGTTCTACTTGAAGAAAATAAATGTGTTTAGCTTGACTGAGCTACAAATAAGCAGCAGCATGTTATGCATCTGCAGGTGTTTGTAAGAGGCAAGCAAAGAAGAAATGAGAGGAAATTTAGGAAGGCTGGAAATGATTTCTCTGATATTAACGACAAAAC
This sequence comes from Rhinolophus sinicus, assembly GCF_057876585.1. Taxonomy (NCBI): domain Eukaryota; kingdom Metazoa; phylum Chordata; class Mammalia; order Chiroptera; family Rhinolophidae; genus Rhinolophus; species Rhinolophus sinicus. The sequence continues at coordinate 175,184,599 of NC_142516.1, forward strand.
CAATAACCATTCCAGATAACAATAATATCACTATTATTAATTTATTATATTTAATTATTATATATAATTAAATTATATTTGATTAACTGTGCTTTATAATAATTCATTATTAATTATAAGAATTAATATATATATATATATATATATATATATATATATATTCTTATTAGCAGGATCATAATGACTTCATCAATTTAAATCATTCACAAGTATACAGTGAAACCATTACTCTTAATCTCAATTGTACACTGTGCAATGTTAAATTATGTTTTTAAAGTATTATCTGAGTCAAATGTTTTGCTTTTATATTGTAGTACTTTGGAATGTTTCTGTGGTCTATCACTTGAGTATTCAAAATGAAATAATAGGACAAAATATGAGTTTGAATTGCATGTTGTGAAATTAATACACAGTATTATAAAGAAATTGTGGTCTGTTTTCAAAACTTCATAGCTTCTGAAAGTATAGTTTTCTCTTCACTTCTTCATCCACAGCTCATCCTTAACTTCTAAGCAGATGTTCTTATGTTTTGGAGAAGTGGAGAGCGATGGATTTACCTTGTGAGCTGTGCATACGCAAGCCCAGTCTGGCCATAAAATCTGGAATATATAATATACTTTATCCTGTTTCTCTTCCTAACTCATATAAACTACATATTACTGTTAATACATTTTTTTCACTGTACATTGTAAGTATTGTACTTTGGGATAATGCCAATAATTCAGAACTCTAATGATTTAATGATATAAAGATTTACTAACAAAACACAAAGAAATACTAAAGGATATAATCTGAGATCTTTTAATAAGACAATACTAATAAAACAAGTTACGGAGGGAAATTTCTAACAGAAGTTGGAAATAAAAATATTGGAATAAATAAAATCAGTCAAGAGCAATTGCTTAATAACCATATGTGTTCACAGCAGGACTCATGCAGGAAATCTAGAAAAGAAATAAATTTAAAACTTTCCAGACACAGACCAAAGAGCAGCCAACTCAAAATTGTCTGATGTCTATGGGGGAAATAGTTGGGACTAAAATTGGAGTGCAATATGAGAAAAGTTTCCAGAAAGAAAATGGTCTAGAGGGAAATTTCTTCTACTTTGAGGTATAGACAAATAGCTGAAGAACAAATTAAGAGCTGTAACTACTTTGCATATCATACACTCTATTGTTGGTTTCCTGAGATCTCTTTCATGGCATAAAATAGATCTTATAGAATGGCTGAAATGTCTTGCTAAGTGTTTGATGTTTTCTATGAGTCTCTGTAGGGAGTGATCAATAAACAGAGGTCAGTGTCAAAAGTCCCAATCGCAATACAGAGTCCCCTTTAATCTTTGCAGTGATATCAGTAGAAGTTACCAGTGTAAAATATCTAAGAGATGTTAGTTAAGAGGTGCTTGTGGCACTTTTGCAAGGAAATTTACAAGCTTAAAAGGGTGCAAGTCCAAAGAAAAGCAATTAACGTACTTGTATGTTATTCTGTTATTCCCTGTACTTCGTCTATCTTCAGATACTGCATGTGGGGCCTGTATAGTGTGTGTGTGTGTGTGTGTGTGTGTGTGTGTGTGTGTGTGTGTGTGTGCATGTGTGTGTGTGCATGCGTGCGTGCGTGTGTGTGAGTGTTAAGGGCAAATACAAATGTGAAAAAGGCTCCATTCTCCCTGTTGAGGGTAAGGGAAGAAACTCTCCCACCTCTCTTTTCTTACAACATTTACATTAGAAATATTATAATTGTAAGCTCTTTCTTTGTATCTTTGAAATTATATATATGTTAAATAAGACTTTTGCCAGCTTTACAACCTAGGGATTATAAAGACTTTCTCACAGACTTTTAAAAGGTAAACTAGAAGGAAGACCATGCTCCCAACTTCCAGTTTCTGTGGGAAGGGAAGAGCTTAACTTTGGTGGGGACCTCTCTCCAACTTGCAAAAATACCAATTTATAAAGACATGTTGATTATTTTCCTTTGATTATTGCCAATCCACTAAGACAAATGGTCACTCCAATTACAAGGTGAATCTAGGATGAACTTTGTGTGGAAAATGTCATTCTCAAGTCCTCTTATATGAGGAGTAGTTATTGTTTCTCTTGAGAACATGTGTGTAATGGGTGGGGTCCGCTTGGTTATAAAAAAGAGTGAGATTTCTTTCTGTCTTTGTGATCTCTTAGCAGATTGACTGTGTGCATCACATTCTGGTTGAAGGCTTATTTAATAAAACAACTGTTTTCTTTCTCTTCAACCTTTGTGAAGAGGTTTTTTGGCTTGGCAGGGTATTTTGTTTTTAATTATATTTCCCAAAATGTGTGTGTATCAAATTGTGGTTGTGGTATTTTTTATCTTATTAAACATTTTTTTTTTTTTTGTCCCTCAGGCACTTTTTTATTTCCTCAATTATTCCAAAGAGTCACTTATCTCCTGATTTTATTAGAAATTGTGAGGAGGAAAACACGACTTCAGGCAGTTACTTGTTGTTTCTCTATCACAAACGATGTTAAATTAGAGGAAGAGGCAATATAACATGAATGCACGAGCACAAGAAGATAAATCTTTTCTCTCTCTCTCTTTTCATAGCCTTAACTTTTCATTTCCCCTCCAAGATAATGAAAGTTCTGGAGTTCATCTTAAATTAATAATAGAGACACCAAAACTATGGAAATGTGCCGAAGAAGGAGTTAAACATTAATGCAAAACATGTGTTTAGACTTCAGCTGCTTTGGGGTATAAGAAAGTAATAGGTTTCCTAACGTGGAACCCTAAGAAAGTCTATGTAGTAGTAGTTTATGATGTCAACCTACTTGAAGTATAGACTCAGTGGATGTCCTGAGGTGTACTTGTAGAGCAGGCACACTCTATTGCAGTTTCTGTGCGTACGGATAAATAAGTGGAAATGCTAACGGGGATTAAGCTAAAGGAGCGAACACCATTTATATCCCCCAAACTGCTCTGTAGCTGGCTTTATAAGTAATATAATCTAGGGAGATTGTTTTCAAATATTCACACTTCAACCTAGAGGTAGAGAATCTGGGAGAATTCCACCTTTCCCAATCTCAGAAGGAGAGGCAGGATAAATAAGATTAATGTTAGTGCCCTAAATTAACAAAATTAAATGCAATGTATTATTTTTCAAGTGTGAAAGTGTGCCACAGTAAAATACATAATATTCAGGAAGCAACAACCGTTCCTAAGGAGCATATAAAGAATTCCACAGGTATGGTGGAAAGATGAAAAAGTGTTGAAGGATCCACATGATAGGCAAAACAAAAGCACAGCTAAACATGTGCTATGGAATCAGGATCATTACAACTGCAAATTAGTCAATACTAAATGGGATGTTTGCTCAGGAAAAAAATGTATATATACGTGTGTGTGTGTGTGTGTGTGTGTGTGTGTGTGTGTGTGTGTTGTTCTCTACTGGCATTGATATAATTGTGCATGACTTGACTGGGTTTAGAGTCTAGCAGAGTAAGAAAGATGGTTATGGTAACATAATATTTTAAAAGACTGAAACTATACGGTTAATATTTTGTAACAATATTCAGAAAATGATTAAAAATTAAAATGTAAACTATTTTAGAATATGTATCCTTTGTTTAAAGGTATAAAGAATTTGGAGTAATTTTAAAACTTTTCAGCATTAATTATTTTATTTCCTTTCATTTTCTGGAATAGGGTATATTTCACATGAGATCAGTTTTTATGTTTTTCCCTGTTAAAATCTATGCATGTTCAAATAAGAAACCTTAGAAAGTATATATATATATATATATATATATATATATATATATATATATACTTTCTAAGGATATATATATATATATATATATATATATACTTTCTATATATATATGTATATATAAGGATATATATACATATATATGTACCTTTCTTAGGTACATATATATATGTGTGTGTATATATATATATATATACATATATATATATATACTTTCTAAGGATATATATACATATATATATATGTATATATATCCATAAATGTTGACTCTTAAAGTTATCATTTATGTCCTTATGATATTTTTTAGTGTTACAGAAATCCTTAAAATACCAATTGTCTTTACTGTTTTTCCTTTACCAATTATGGGAATCAACAAATATTCTCTTGTAGTGATTTACTTGTATGAATAAAGTTCATTTATATAGATTAAGCATTCTCTTCATTTTCATCAATTGCTGACCAATTTTATACTCAGGTAGGTAGATAGATGATAGATTCCTAGATACCTAGATTCCTAGATAGATAGATAGATAGATAGATAGATAGATAGATAGACAGATAAGTAGATAAAATGTTAGTCTCTTATAAGATAAAGATGAAAATGTGTGGAAACTTACTCACTCCTCTTCACCATACATAACCTGACTTTCTTACTCTGTTGGAATAGTATTTTCAAGGGAGAAAAGATCCATAAGGCAATGCAATACTATGTAGCTGACTGTGAAAGGCTGGACATAGAACCATGAATTATCAGGATCATATCATGCATGGTTGGGAGTGACAGGAGAGAGAGATGAATCAGGGGCCAGAGACAAACTACAGGACTATGACTGTGACAGATTGCAACAAAGTTATGTTGGGGTAAAAGGTAAGCAAATCTTGAGAGCTTTGGGCTGTTTGGGAACAGTAAAGGAGATTTTGAGGTTTTAAATAACGTTTTGTTATATTTTAAAAATCTAACACAGTTCAAAGATTGGGGGGTTCAAATTGAGTATCACAGTTTCATATATACATCCTTGTACATACGTTTATATAGACATTTCTTATACATTGAAGAAAACTTCCTACATGTAATTTTTTAAACAAAGCTTTAAGATTAAAAGTAAGCAAAACTTAAAGTGAAAATAGTAGCATATTTAGAAAGAAAGGAAGGAAGGAAGGAAGGAAGGAAGGAAGGAAGGAAGGAAGGAAGGAAGGAAGGAAGGAAGGGAGAATGAGAAAGAAAGGAAGGAAGAAAGAGAGAAACCTAGTGAATTAATAACGTACTAAGATAGTTACAAGGTTGTTTATTCCACCAGTATGTCTGTAAATATTTCTGTTATGATTGGCTATTTGAAGATATGATTGTTAGAAAAAAGCAAAAAAAAGAAAAAAGAAAAATGATGAAAGTCATGAATCACCTATCTTTTGATAGGTTCAGCTCAGATGAATCAAGAATCAAGTCACTTATCTAATGAATTGTCTTATTGATATTCCTCAACATGAATATGCCGTTCTCATCTACTCTTCTAAAACTCACGTGCAGAAGCATCAAAGACATCAAAGGTAATGAATGAGGAGCAGCAGTGACTGGGTGAATCACAATAATCAGAAAATGGAAGAGAGATTTGCCTTTTATTTGAATATAAATTGCACTGAATGATTCTGGGATTTTAGAATCAGGAGCAAGTGATTTGACTGAGGGTAAAAAAGCCCACCATCTCCCTGGACAATTTCAGAATCATCAATTCTGACTGTTTATTTGAGCCTTTGAAATAAGTGAAAAGGTGACCATAGATGAAAATATCTCTAATTTTCAATTTCAATAATGGTTTGCATCCAAAGTTGAAATTCACACATCTTTTAATTCTTATAAAGGCCATTCCTTCTATAACTGTTTGTAAACTTCAGCAGGAGCCAATGAGGGACCATGCAGCAAAACTGATAGAAAACCTGGTAGAAATTTTAGTTAGTCAGCATAACAATCATGGGCTCTACTGTTTGTGAGTGTTGATTTCAATTAAAATTGATATGGGCTATGCTACAAATAAAGCCTACCAATAATGAAATAAAGAGCCTGTATAATGATAAATATTTTGATTACTTTAAAATGAACTATTTTGTTGAATCCCCGTATCAGTTTAAATTAACATTTGTGCAGTAAATACTGTCGTCCTCCACCCTAATCTCCTTTTTAAGGTCAATACTCAGATTCCCATGTGGTTCCTCAGTAGGAATTGCCCTGCATCACTGAGCACCACAGCACCTGGCGATAACGGATTACAAAGGCCTTACTTACACTTGAGTTTCAATTGGGACAGCACTGAATGGTCAGCTCAACAAGCAGAAAAGGGGCTGTGGCCTCCACTACAGCCCCATAATTGGGCGTGTCCAATTCAATCCTACCTTCCTATGATGGCCAGTTTTATGTTTCAACTTGGCTAAGCTATGATCATCAGATACTCAAGTAAAAAATAATAATAATAATTATATATATATATATATATATATATATATATATATATATATAAAATATACTTCTTTTATGCATATATATATAGTTGTTTCTGTGAAAGTAGTTTTTTTGTTTGTTTGTTTGTTTGTTTAAGGTATGAATAAAGTCCATAATCAGTTGAATGTAAGTGACGGATAACCAGATAATCTGGTCAGGTCTAGCTCAATTAGTTCAAAGGTGTGCAGAGCAAAACTGAGTCTTCTGATTAAGAAATTCTGCCTGTGGACAACCAGGCTTCTGCCTGTAATGAAAGTCCATCCAGCTTGACCTTCCTGATGAACTGCTTTCATATTTGACTAGCCAGTCAGCCCCCATAATTGCTTAAGCTGATTCCTGGCAGTAAATCTTTTAATATGTACCTCTTATTATGTGTCTGTTTTCCTAATTTACCTCTATGGATACACTCCCTCACTTTCTTTTATGCATATACTCTCCAGAGCACTCCTGCTATACATTTGCATATGAGTGTAGAGAATACTGTCTAAAACAGCATGCTTTAATCATTCAATTTTCTTCATCAAATCTGTCCAATTCAATGGACTTGTTGCTTGAACCAGCAAGTTCTATCAGTAAGTTCTACTGAGCAAGTTGGTTTTAAACTCGAGTAAAATTTTGGTTGGTTAAGTTTGTTATAGGCACATCTTTTTTTTTTTTTTTTTTTCCATGCAGGTTTCACCCTTTTAGGATTTCCTAACCAATACTTGCTTGATTTTATCTCTTTCAAAATTAATGCCCAAATTTTCTTCATCTTACCACTTTCATTTGTGATGAATACTGTCCCCACAAGTTACAGTAATTTTGTGTGATCTGCTTCAATGAAATTTTCAATGCTCCTAAAAACTATGTCTATAACCCAAGTTAACTCCATTTTAAAATTAACCACACTGATTATTTCAAAATGTTTCAGTTATCCTCCACTTTCTATTCCTCTCAGTCTGAGAAGAGGGCTGCCTTCTCTACTACTTCTGAAACATAAATAGAAACCATCAAATTGATACTCCTTCAGGCTTACATCAGCACAGCTTTAGAAATCCTGTGATATTTTATCCTTCTCTCATGATGAAAACACACAGAAAACAATTCCTCTCCTATTTTCTAGATTCCTATTCTTATGCTCTGGGTCCTATTTCTTCTTGTTTGCTTGGGGTCTTTATCCATTATTCTCTCTGCCTATAGTATAAATTCCTATAGCTTTAAAAACAAAAACAAAAACAATCTTCTCTGCATTTCACCGTTATCTCTATGATAGTACCTCAAACTTTATAAAATAATTATCTGCATTAACCACTTGGCTGTTTCTTACTGCTTTCTGGAATGCACCCTGACACTAGACTTAATGTTTATTTTTAAGATCACTAGCTACCTTAGTGTCAAAAAAAAAAACACACTTTTTAGTCCTTATAGGCAATCAGTGCTTTACACTTTAAGCACACTTTTCATGAAATAAAACTTATTCTATAGGCTTTGTTTCATATTTACGGTTTGTCTTGTAAAATGTCTCCCACGTGGAATTTTCCTGTCATTCAAAAATGTTTTCCAATTTTTTATTTTGGATTTTATTCTTGCCGTATTCTGAACACTTTCCCTGGATGATTTCAATATTATTGTTTCAAGAACAATCTGTTTTTTGCTCCATCCAAGATATCGCTATAAATTTTATATCAACATAACCCATTGCCAGCTGGATGTGTTCATAATGTTCGTAACCACCTTTTCCCTCCAAAATACGATTTTCATGCTGTGTCTCTTATCTCAGTACGTGTGACATCCTATCCATTCATTCACCCTGGCTGAACATCTGGGTTAACCTTCTGACATGTCCAGTTTTCTCACCATCCACATGCAATAAATCAAAATAGCTCTAATAAGAAAAATCTTTTATGGGGGCCACCACATATGTTCCTTGTAGAAATTTATTTTTAATAAATGATATCTTCTTGATCTGTTGCAACCACTGTGTTGGGGAAAAATGACTTTAACTTAGCTGTTGAAATAGCTCCACTTTTTCTGACTTTAAACTTTTTTATTTAAATGTCTATGTGGATTCTAATCTCTCCATTGGTCTTCCTTAATCTTTTCCCTAGGGTGACATCTGGGAGCAGAGAGAAACATGGCAATGGGAGACAAGCCTTGTATTTAACTGCTTCCTACTGGTTATCTGAGGATCCACAGAGTTGGATGTTGGGCTACTCTTGTCATAGATACCCTGTCTTGGTATGCACTGAGGACGGAAGATGTGTTGTTGGTTGATGTAGTCAGTGTTTTCATCTGCTGCTGAAATTCATAATTCTGACAGAGCATCTATTCATGTACAAGTTCCTATACTTTGCACTCTCCTTTTTTTGAACCAAAGCCCATTATCGTCTATTAGTTCTCTCCCAACCTCTGTATCTATCCTCCTACCCACTACACACTCTCCAATGACCAGAAAATTATTGAGAGTTCTTTGCATATCTTGCTGTATTTGAATGGGACTCTCTAGGGGTATCTTGGCTCCTCCCTCAGCAATCATTAATTTAATGCAGTAGTTCTCAAACAAAGGTGATTTTGCCGAACAGGAGATGTTTGCTAATGCCAGGAGACATTTATAATGTTCACATTTTGAGTGGGGTGATACTGGTATCCAGTTGGTGGAAGCCAAGGGTACTAGTAACCATACTATAATGTATAACACTGTACCCTACAAGAATGAGTTATGTGATTAAAAATGTCAATAGTGCTGAGGATGATGCATTCTGCTTTAGACTCTTTCCATCAAATAGGACTTGTCATTACACCAAATGAAGAGTTTACCTGAGAGACCTTTAGACTCTCTATACTGCCATACTGTAAGTGGGGAACCGCCCCCCATATTCTCAAATTCATTCAAACTTATTTCAGTTTTTTCTATTGGTTTCTTTTTTCTCCATCTCTCTACTTCAATGGAACTCCTACCGGTCTTTCCCTCCCTCTACATTCTTTCTCAATAAAGCCAGGCCTCAGGTCTGTTGTCTAGCTATCAATTTTAAAAATTGAGCTTGATCCTCAAAGTTGAGCAACTATTTATTTGAAATATGCATTCTTCCTCATTCCATAACCCACCTACCACCCCACCAAAGCAGTGAGTGTCACCGTCCCTATTATAGTTCCCCAAATGCTCACAGGACTCTAGCACTTTGATGACGGGAGCTTTGTTCTATTTACCCTTTTAGCTCTAGCCTTTACCAGGCACAGTACAAGCATTCCATACTTAATTAAAAAATGAAGAATGGATGAATGGTGAATAAATGCGATCATCTTCTGTCTCAACTGCTTCATGTTTCTCTGATATATATATATATATATATATATATATATATATATATATATATACTTTTTTTTTTTTTTTTTTTTTTTTTTTTTTCCCTTTGGGAGCACCACCCAATCACTTAACATGGAACAAGGTATCCTTTATCATGGTTTACGACGACCCTGGCTCCTTGACTCTTCCAAGTGTTCTAGATCCTTAGGCAAGCTCCCTTTCTTCAAAGGACTTGTGTCCTAACATATTGAAGAAACAAATATAAAATTTCATTTTAATAGTACCTAGAAAAATAGCAGGAGTAAAATTTGCTTTCCCTGCCTCTCATCCTTCTTTTCTTCTTTCCTTTTTCTTAACCCCACAAATCTGTGGCCTTTTCTCAGGCCACAAATATTTCTCCTTTCTTTCACTTATATATTCTCCTTATATATTTCCCTCATATCACTTGTCCTTATATCACTTGCCTCAAATATCTGCTCCCAGCAGTCTCAGTCATCCTTCTCTCATCACTGATATTCTTCTATCTCTTTTTCTGCTTTCCTTTCATTTTATATCACAGCGCCTTATCTCTGAAGTATGAGCAGCAAAGAGAATGGGCTGTATCTGGATTACCTAGGCTCAAGTCTCAGTTCTGAATTAAACAGCTTGTGGTCTAAGGCAAGTTATATAACTTCAGTTTTTCTATCTACAAAATAAGGATTAAAATTGTGTTAAGAATTTATAAAGATTAATTGAGTTAAAAATTAAAGTTGCATTTTAAAAGTTATAAAAAGTAATAAAGTAATAGAGATAGAATGCTTATAAGAGGGTAGGGCATATCATAATTAAACATAAATATTACATGCTGAATATAAATCTTAAGTCTTTTTATCTGCTGTCCTCTACTCTGTCTCACTATTTCATCTCTCTCTCTCTCTATTTCTTTCACTCTTATATTTTATACTCATCCTGTCTTCTCTGTCCTCCTCTCTCTAATTCTTTCAACTCTTACATTTACAATTTAATAGTGTAGAAAACACTGTATGAATAAGCAACCTTAATTATTTCCATCACCAGAGTAGAAACTATTAAATTTGAGTGGGTCACCTGATTTCATTTTCTCTTTCTACTTGAAGTACAAAGTATTATATTTAGTTCTCTGATTTTTGCCTTTGGGAGTAAGGGCATTAACTCTCTGGACCTTAAATATATGCTCTTTCTCATGACCTAGAGCATTTTATTTATCATCTCTGCGATTCAAATCATAGTTGACCTTGAGCAATGCAGGGGTTAGGGGTGCCGAACCCTTGCATAGTCAAAAACCCACGTGTAACTTTTGACTCCCTCAAATGTAACTACTAATAGCCTTACTGATAACATAAACAGTCGATAACACATAGTGTGTATATTATAAGTATTATATAATGTATCCTTACAATAAAGTAAGCTAGAGAAGAAAAATTTTAGCAAAATGATAAGGAAGAGAAAACGCATTTACAGTATTTATTGAAAAAAGCCACATATAAGTGGACTCATGCAGTTCAGACCCATGTTGTTCAAGGGTCAACTGTAATTGCCTTAGATTATCTGTATTTTTTTTTATTATATATAAAATCTGATCCTCCCCCATACTGTAGATTTTCTTTTGCTATTTCCACTCTAGAGTTTATTTTTTAACAAATTTCTTTAACTGCTGTTACGCAGCAGCCTACCCATCTGTCCCCTCGTGCCTACCCCTAAAAAGAAAGAAGAGCCTGTGAGACTATTCCTTTCAGGGACATTGCTTCACCTTTATGCCATCTCTCTGTTTGGCCCCAAAAGATGGTTGGCTAGCCAAGGACGGGTAAGATTCCTCAAGAAAGGAACAGCCTAAGACAGGCACAGTCATGTGGGGACCACCAGGAGAATTCACGGGGTTGAATTCATAGACCCCCACGTCCCCCAGTCTGAGGAGAGCTTCGTCCTCCGTGGCTGTGTTCCTTCCCACAACCTGCTTGGGAAGTGATGCTTGATGTGATAACATCAGTTCTCCATCTTAGTAAGTTTTCAACATAAAGCTTTTGTCCCCTGGGGAGGTACAAACAATAATTATTTACACATTATGGGACTTTCCACAGGCAAGGGTGATTGGTTTGAACCAGTTTTCTGGTATGATGTATGAGACTCACAGACCCTAACAAAAACAATGCTACTTCCTTGTATTTGCATCAATTAAAGCCACAAGGTGGCCCGATTCAGGGCTCTCAGTCCTTTGAGGTTGTGAGACCCTTGGCCCCTGTTTCAAAACTTTCTTGATTTCTGTTTCTTTCTTAACCCTTCACCGCCCCTTCTCGTTCTCTCACTGCCTGTGTTGAGCTGGATGCAGCACTTAACAATTTGAAAACAATGAACAAATCTTGTCATGTTATAACTGACACTTCCTTACTATCCTATTATAGTCATTATCTAATTATCTAATCTAATCATTTATGAAGAAGAAGGAGGAGAAGGAGGAGGAGGAGGGGGAGCAGGAGGAGGAGGAGGAGGAGGGGGAGCAAGAGGAGGAGGAGAAGGAGAAGTTACTTTCTGAGACGACATTGCACCTGGTGATGCATGGTTCGTACTTGAAGATATCCAGAACTAAATTTTTGAGAGTTGACCTCTCTTATATTTTCAATTTAGCAAACACTTACAGCTACTTCTTTTCCTAAGGAAGGATATATACCACCCTACAGAGTTATGCTAACTTAGCATATGCTCTCTCATTATGAACATTACTTCTATTCTAGGCATTAGGGTTTTATTATAGTCTTATCTATGTAGACTATCTCTTCGGACAATATCTATTGTCTGCTTTTGAGCCTGTCCCATTATTTTGTTGCTGGGAAATGGTTATTCTCAAGCATACCTTTACCATATTGCCAAACATTTACATTGTATAAAGACAACTTCAGATTTATCTTTAGGTAGGTAGACCACAGAATTCTCAACAATTCAAATGGGTTGTATTTCAGTATCCTATCAATTGAAAAACTTCAGTGGTTCAAAATTACTTTTAATAGTTTCAGAATTTTAAGAATAACCTAGTTTTCTTATGGTTAAAAGAGATACAGTCATCAGTAAATTGATTTCTATACTTGCCAAATTGTAATGATCATTAAAGAGTAATGAAAGTATCTGGTTTTATTTTAGCAAATAATTTTAAATTTTTCAAACAAAATGTTGTGAAGAACTCTATCTTTAAGAGGGCTGGGATCCTTCAATTGACCATGACTGAGGCCAAGGGATTTGGACCTCCCATTATCATCAAATAATTTACTGTTACAGTGGTATCTGCTTTGGGGGTCTCTTTTCTGCCCATAAATTAGCAGCAATCCTTGATGATGAACCCTCTCCAACTACTGAGCTTCAATGGTCATGTTAATAACATTTTCTGAATCCCTGCAAAAGCTCCTATGAACCATTATTCTAATTTAAATCTCAGTTTTATTTAAAAAACAATGAGACATAGTATATGCATATGATGAAATGACTTATTTAAGATTGCAAAAATAATAGGAGTCTTTCCACCATATTATTTAGTAGATCCTTTGACAATTACTTTGTCAACCAATTTGTTTTAAGTGAAAACTTCATGTTGAAAGAAGAGGCAAATCTTTTCTAACTAGAAAAGATTCAATTGAAAACAAATTGTATGTGCTAAAAATAAGTGTTTTTTCTTTAAAGATTTATTTTTCAGTTTTGCAATGTGTTTTTAAATGTATGATTATTATGTATATTGAAAATGTTTTACTTTTGTGTAAATTGAAGGATAATATACATGAGAAATATTTGAAAGAAAGCAACTATAGCAGAAGTTTAACATTAGCTGCAAGCTAGTCCTTCCTTCTTCAAGATATTATAGTTACATTTTCATATCAAACTTCTTCCATTTTCTGTGCTGTGCTTGGCTTCTCACCCTTTGCAATTTACTTTAGATATTCACCGTTGATATATTTATCTGTAGCTACTAAACATCTCATGATTCGTACTTCATATCATAAATTTCTCAAATCCATTTGCCAGTTCAGGAGAAAATGGCAAGCCTTAGGATAAAAGAATCTAGCTTATGGTATATATATATATTTTTTTTTTTTTTTAAATCTCAAAAACTAACATAGTACAATTTCTCCAAACTTTATATTGTGTTCCTTTAACAATCTTGCTGGTAACCTTTAAAATCTAGTTACAAAGCAATAGTATGTGGTATTTTATTATGTCATCAGTGAGCATGCCATGCATAACCCATCTCTGGAATATTCCATGAAAGATTTTTAATGACTCTCCAAAGAAGAAGTTGGTTGGTATAAAATAAACTGAAATAAAAGCCTCTGGCAAAATGTTGATTTTCATTTTTTATTTTATTTATTTATTTATATTTTTTTATCACAGCTCATGAGAAATAAGAGTGAGTCGTGTATGGCAGTCCAACAGCAACAATACAAACTTTGTGTGGTGTATGAAATATAAATATAAAAAATGACAGGAACCTAATTTAAAGGATATTTGATATAACTACCATGTTTTCCAGGTTTGCTTGCCTATCCCTTTTTTGCCATCTCCTCTCACATATAACTGGGATTATATTTGAAGAGTAGGAAAAGAAAATATAAGTATAGTGTTTTTTTGGTAAATGAAGTTAATACACTTAATTAGCACACTGAAATTAAAATAATATCATTCAATCTGTCTACACAATCAAAATCAAACATTAAGCATTTCTTATTAGGTAGTGTTGACTTTCCTTCAGATTATTTTTCTTTCCTTTCTCTTGCCCTTAAATTTATTGCACTTCCAAACTTGCTCATGTTTAATTTAGCTATTCATTAAATATTCCCTTTCACTATATTAGCTTTTACACAGATTTTGAAATGTACTCCTTAAGTTTGCTTAAAACCTATTATATTTTGTGTTATTTTAAAACAATTGCTCTTTTACATTTCTTCCTGCTGTGTAATACTTGGGATGATAAATCAATAAAATAAATACATATTTTTGGGTGTTTCTGTATGTATAAAAATCAAAAAGAAATGCATAGTCTTGTGATGATAAATCATAAGTATTATGTGTGTAACTTGTCCATTGGATAAATTATGCCATCCATTTTGACAAAATAAATTCATCTTAGATCCAAGTATGAATACTTTTATAAGTGTGCCATATTTCTCCACAGATGATTTCATACATAATTTAGTTTCATTTGTTAAACTGCATATATAGATTAGTTTGGCATTTTCTCCTTTTGTCATATGATGTGACAACACCATAAAGATATAGAAATGTCAGTCGGGGTGACAGTACTAAAAAGATATGTAAGAAATTGCCAAATCACTAATCACATGTTTATATTGTAGTTTAGTATTATAGCATCATTTTTTTTTTTTTGACAAAGGGAAACATAAAATTTAAAAAGTTGCTTTATGTTGGTGTTTTTTATAGGTCATTCCTACACATTCCTGAGCCCCCTATCTCTCTAAACTGTCAGACACCCCACTGAGTCTTCTGTGGATGCCTCATTGAAAGCCTCCCCATGTGTTTCTGAGTGATGTGAAATCCGTGAAGTGAAGAAACATAAATTACTCCTTTTTACAGGAGGAATTTCATGTCTCACAAGGTTCAAAGGTGAATGTGTTCTCCAATAAATAAAAAAAGGGGGGAGGGGATCACAGCAAAGGCATTATTTCCATTCAATTTAATTTAACACACTTCAATAAAAGTTAAAAAAATCATCACTAGGTATGTACAAAGTACCACGTTAAGTGTCCACTTCATCTTTGAAGGAGTGTTTTCCTAATCAAACAAAAAAAAAAATACAAAAAAAAAATTTATATACACCAAATAGGGATGCAGTTCTTGTCATGATAGCTATTGAACTAAACTAAAAACAGAGGACAATTTAGAAGAGTATCAAAAATATGTACAATTGCATAATACAGAATGAAAAAGTAAAACAGAAATAAATGAGCATTGTGGTTGAATATTTGATAATCTTTGTAAAAACATTAAGCAAAAACTGAAAATAAAATAATCACAGATAATGTGATGTTTACATGCAAGTCATTACTAAAATATATTGTAAACAATGATTGAATATGTTTATATCCATGACATCAACAAATATACATTAAAAAAATTAAAATCTAAATTTTTGTCTTAACGTTAAGCACTTTAAAACATCAATTTATCTTCATAATATAGCTTTGTAAAAGTGTGAAAAATGGTATTAGTGTCATTATCATTTCCATTGAATTTTTGTTGTCATTAAATTTTTAAAGTTTTAAGTGGAAAGCATGACTTCTGTGTTTCAGATGGATTTTCCCTTTCTATATTCAACATAGGCATGCAAAAAATAGGTTATTTTTGTTGTTGTTCTTGCTGTTTAGGCTAACAGAAAAACATAACATAGAGCTTCTTTTTGTATTCTTTCTGAGAGACACTGAGGAATTGGGTATGGTATAAGCTTTGGCATGAGGCAGATATATGTTAGATTCCAAGTTTAGGTAATTTACCAAGCCTGGGACCCAAGTCAAGTTACATACATTCTCTTTGCCTTTGTAGGGTTACTCTTGTATAAAGCAGGTAATGATTTTCTTGATTTTGAACGGATCAGTAACAGCACATCTCTCTTATCCTTCTGAATAAAACTAGTTGAGACAAAAGATTCAGGTAGGTGGAGATGAAAATATATTCATAAATATAATAAAAATAATACTGATGATAATAGTTAACATCTGCATATCACATATATTTCGTTTGGCACTCTTCTTCTAATTGCTTTGCATATATTAATTAATACAATAAGCCCTTGATCTCATCAATATTAGTCTTGCCAAATTTGCTTACAGAACAAGAATGTGATCTGTGACCAAATAGTCTTAAAAATACTCAACAGTTCAGGTATTTTTACTTAACCCCCCATCCCACAAACACACATGCTCATATTCCACTCCTAAATTATTCATCAAATCACAGGCAGAACTGGACATCATTGATAGGACCTTTCCATCATTGATAGGACACTCATAGTTGAGGACAAAAATAGGCATTTCCTTAGGATATGTCACTCCACAAGAAATTGACTATTTTTCCCTCTGTCTTGACAGGTATATGATACTTTCTCATATGGGAATATGTGTTGTAGGTAGGGAAGATAGGAAGATAGAAAGACCCAAATTCTACCTTCCAAATAATTCTACCTTCCATGAGAACATGAGTAAAAGAACATAAACTTTCCTTCTAAAGAATAGGCACTCAATAAATTGAATGTATTATTAATATGGACATATCCACAAACGTTTCAGGACACTTTGATTTGTAGATATTTTTAAGTCTTAGATAATACTTCCCCTTGGATAACATTTTAAAATAGTCACTAAAAACTCTGAATAGATCAAAATTTTATATGTTTGAACACCTTTTATGAAATGGTTATAAGTATGTGTAAGAATTAAGTGAGAATTCATAGAAATTGTATTTCTTTTACAGGTATTTATAATGTCCTATGGAGAGAAAAGATAAATTAAAAATATCAGAAATGTGAAAAATCTATTTTCCTTTTTTGAGGTGTCTTTACAAACCACATAGTTAGAAATGGCTATCAAGCATGTGTTCATAACTAATTTATATTATTGTTATAAGACCCAAGGTTTTACCTAAATTTTACTCAATCACTATAAAACACTCATTTTACTTAGAAGTTAAAGATAAACGTCTAAGTATTACTTTGTTTTGTGCACCTGAACCTAAAAAAAAAAAAAAAAAAAAAAAGTTTTGGCTCATTTTGAGCCTTGAAAATGTTACCTAACCTACATATATATTGTTCTCAGTTTCAATGTCTATAAAATAGAGATATTAATAACACCTACCTCATAAGGTTTTGCTAAGTATTAAATCATATAATTCTCATTAAGTGATTAGCAATTTTATATCTAACCTAGTAACAGTCCAAAAATTATTTACTGTTGTTATTATTATTATTCTTAATAAAAAGTTAATGGGATTGGAACTATTGGCCCATTTATAAAATAATATTTTAACTTCATTTTCAAATTTTGTTTTGTCAAACCTACTCCTAATCATGAACTGAACATTTAACTACAAATGCAATTTAAATATGTTTTCAGTGTGTGAAATATATAGATAGATAGATAGATAGATAGATAGATAGATAGATAGATAGATAGATAGATATAGTTATATTCTTAATATAGCACTATCCCAGTCAGAAAGTTTTGATTACATATATAAATACCATTTTTTCTTCTGTTTTCCAATAACTTCATGAGTGGAATACCTAAATATTTAGCTAAGTTAAAAATACATCACTTAAAATTATAGGATTTTTTAATTATTTAATTGTTCTTACTAGAGCCAATAGCAGTAATAAAACTATTAAATTATAAATGTTGTTGTACAGTTGTAAAATCGAAGAAAATATTTATTTATACATGAATTTGCACAGCTTAGGTTATTGTTTTTTTCCCCATATGAAATTGGTTTTAACTTTTCACTGAATAAAATAATGTAACTTAAATTGAATATCATCAAGACAATTTCATAGTGCCCGATGTCATCATTTAAAACATAATGTAGAGTTTAAGTAGTAATTGTAATAACAGTAAATGACTCCATTGTTCAGTATGCATTTTTTAATATTTTATTAAATTTTCATTTTAACATTGTTTAGGCAATTTAACATGATGACTTTAAAAATAATAGCGTTATCTGGCAATCTTCAGATAAACATATAAAGTAGCAAAATGTGGGATTCCCAGAACTATTCACTCATACACTTTTAAAATGACTTGGACAGACACATTTCCTCAGAAAATAATTCAATTTCTGGGAGACAGTAATACTAAAATATGATTAATTTATACAACATTCCACTACTGCAAAAGATTGTTTCCAAGAAGAAATCAACTGTTATAAAGAGTCCTGTCATATTTGCAATGCATGATAAATTCTTATACTGAGGATAACATCTTACCCTCAATTTACAAAATATCTACCTTGGTGTTAATTATAGCAGAATTTTATTTATATGGCTTAGATCTAGAGAGGAAAATTCATCAACATACAGGTAGGTGGAAATGAACTTAACACTATATTAAATTGTTATTAAAGTTATTTATATGGTAAAAATCTTACTTACATTATAATTAATATAATCCATACCAAAACTAGCTTTTGAACTATTCTAATATGAATCATGAAATCCTGTATGTGACCATGCAAATATTGCAATGAAAAACTAAGATGTCACTTACTAGAATTGGACAAAATGTTACACAGTGGTATTTTGATCCCCTGAATTTCATTTAACTTACTGCTCAAAATATTTCAATCATAGAGTTAGAATATTTATTGTTATATCCATTTATAAAGATGGATAAATTTTTCAAGGAAATTATTAAGAGAGGTGGATCAAGATATTTAACAGAGACTGCAAGTAGGCAATCACATATATAATTTTTGAGTTCAGTAGAAAGCCAGATTTACAATTTCCGGGTCATTAGCACATAGATAGCATTTAAAGCAGTGGAACAGAATGAGATTATCTGGCAATGTTATGTAGAAAGTGAAAATGGGATTTTGGACTAATCTCTATCCCAAAACCACTTAGGGATAGAAAATAGAAATCATATCCAAATGGAAAAACTAAGAGAAAACAGCCAGTGAAATCATAGGTAAACAAGAAGAATGTGGTTACAAAAACTAAGGACAAAGTTATTTTGTAAGAAAGAGAGAGTAGATATACCTCATGAAAGAGAGAGTAAACAATAAGCCAATAAGAAAATAAGAGACTATTAGCTGTGTCTGTCTTTGCGGTGCTGAAGTCTGACAAAATAATTTTTGGTGTGGTGTAGTTGAATATAGATTGCAATGGGTTTATACAACAGGTATAAAAAAAAATAAAAATAGAGAATGAAAGAAAACCCCTGAAAGTTGTGTTGTTAAAGGGAGCAAAGAATTGGATAGAAGTCAAAGAGCTCTTTTGGGTTGAAATCTTTATCTCAGAAGAGAAAAATAAAACAAACAAACAAACAAACAAAAAACCATGACCTATTCAGAAAACCGATCATCATTCAAATCTGAAATCAGAATAGAAAAAGAGAAGTGAAAGACGATGAAGGGAATTTTAGGACTGATAATCAGTATGGGGTTCATCCAAAGTAATCAATGAGAAACCACTAACATGTTTTAAGTAGGGGAATGATATGATCAGAATTTGGCTTAGAAATGTCATTCCTGCTGCAATCGAATAGATGAGAGAAGTACAAGTGTGGAAAATGGACTGGCTAACAGGACCTATAGTAATCTAGGTGAGAGAAAGCTGAGTCTTCAACTAAGGTTTTGGAAGTAGAGGTGCAAAGGGATAGAGGGATCAGAGGACAATTTAGGAAATGGAATTAAATAATAGCTTGTTGGTAGAACGTGGAGGTGAAGGAAGAAAAGAGTAAGGATGATGCTTAGATTTATGGCTTGATCAACTAGACTAATAGTTATGACATTTACTGGGATTTTAGCAGGAAAGGATAATTTTTTCTGCTTCGTTACTCCGATTCTTGTTTGTGGGCACCAGCAGTATTACTCAGCAGGCAATTTGGGAGTGTTCTGGAATGGAGAAATAGCTATAAGGAATAATAGTATTAGGTCAGGAACTTATGAGATTCCCAGGAAAAGAATGTAGAATGAGAAATGAGACTAGAAGAGAATCTTGAGAATTTATGTGTAAAAGAGGAAAAAAATGTTAGCTATAAATACAAAAAAAAAAATTACACAAGCATATATGTATAAAAATTACAATAGCACCAATATATCTATAGCAGCAAAAAGACTAAATGCATTGTAATTAATATAGTAATTATAAAAACTATACATTCCTATTGTCACTTGACTAAGAAAACAGTTCTTTACTTATGAGTTTTTCATATTTTTTACTTGCTAAATTAAAAAATAAAAAACTCAAATGTTCCCAATTGATGGAAATTATTCATATATAAATGTGAATGACTCTTACTCAAACCTCCATATTGCTGTAAGTATATATTTTTGAAATTTGCATAACCCTTCAAAAAATTTCAAATTATCTCAGAAAATTAAAATGTCAAAAAGAATTTGGGTATCTATTAAAATGGTGGATAGAGACTTTATATTTATGAAAGCTGTACTTTGAGTGACTAGTAGTATTTGACTGAATTCAAACCACGTAATGGAGACAGAATCTACACTAATATGGTAATATGATAAAATAGATAAGGCTGTATTTTATGCTACAGTTGCAATTTAATTGTAAATTTTACAAATGCAATTAAAATGTTTAAAATGCAATGTTAATACGATTTAAGTTTGGTATCATTTTTTTCACTAATCTTGCAGAGGTTTGTGGAAAAGTTTTCAAACATCACACCACGTTATATTAATAAATTAGTACTATTTCATTTTTTAAAATGAGGACACTAAACCACATACTAGTTAATTAACTTGAGAAAATGAAGAATTAATGAGAGCTGTGACTCCAGATTTAGTGGAGGTTAGCAAGACAAAGTGACAACATACCCATCGTTGTAATTATATACTTCATTCGTTTAGCCTAGTTGGTGTAATTCTACAAAGGTTATGATCAGTACACCTTAGAGAAATAACCTAGTTTCTCTCTTAGTCTAAGAGTCAAAAAGCGGACTCATTGTTATAAACAGCTCTCCAAAGGATGCAACAACTATTGCCCAAATTATGCTCCCGGCTTCCAATTCCATCTATTGAGAAATAAACAAACAAACAAATAGGTGTCAAAAAATAACACAGAAGAATGCAAATTCAGGTAAGCTCTATGGATTGCTAATTCTATTAATTTAACTTAATCTAGCAAATTAGTATATGGCAACAAGTCTTGGGCCCTAAAGAAATATATGTCATGGTAGGTGCATAATTAGCTTTCAAAAAATATTTTTGGTAAATATTGCCAGATCCTCTTCTGCACTGTCTCCTTGTCATGCAGGGTGGCCTGCGGGGTCTCTGGTCCTGCTCCCCACATAAGAACGCAGGACATGGTGAGGCCAAAAAGGAACAGCCATGGAGACATAGGTAGGGGAGTCATACCACTATAGTCTTGCTGGCGGCTGGGTTGGAGACACAGGAAGCAGGAGCCACACTGTTCTCAACCCTCACTGCTCTGCTTCCTAGCTCAGCCACCATCTTCTTGCTGGTCCCTATTTGCTGCTAGTGTAGCCTCAGCAGTTATATTCATGGCCAATGGCTCACTGGTTACAGCTGATGGCCAACTAGCCACAGCTGATGGCCATCCCATCACAGTTGATGGCCATTTACTACCTGAGTCAGCACCTTTCCACGTGAGGCTGACAGCCTGGAAACTGCACTCCTCGCTCTGTCCCCAACTCCTTGTGGGGGCAGAGCCCCAGAAAGTAGTTTCCAGGCTCTCGGCCTCACATAGACAGGTGCTGGCTCAGGTAGTAAATGGCCATCAACTGTGATGGGATGGCCATCAGCTGTGGCTAGTTGGCTGTCAGCTGTAACCAGTGAGCCATTGGCCACTAATATAACTGCTGTGGCTATGCTAGCAGAGAAGAGAGAAAGAATGGGGGCTAGCAAGAAGATGGTGGCTGGGCTGGCAAGTGTGGATGGCGGTTTGCGGACAGTGTGAATCCAGCCTCCATTGAGAGTATAGTGCCGCCAGAGAGAATATAGTGGTATGACTCCCCTACCTATGGCTCCGTGGGTGTTCCTTTTTGGCCTCACCATATCCTGCGTTCTTGTATGGGGAGCGGGAGCAGAGACCCCACAGGCCTCCCTGCATGACAAATGGCGCAGCAAGCAGGGTCTCCCGCACGACACTCCTCTTCTCCACAAGTAGAGACATCTTATCCCTCCTGAAGCATTCGTTCTTTCCCATATGTAGAGCAGAGTTTCTCATTTTGGTCCAGTTACCCGCACTAAAATTATATGGGTTGTCAACTGGCATGCAAATACCTGGGGCACACAGCAGACCTACTCAATCAAAATATTTCTTGATGAGTCTAGGACTCTGCACTTTTAATTAACAACTCAGGTGATTTATAAGGACATTAAAAACATTCTCCTAAGTGTAATCTTAACCTGAATAAGAATAATTAAGACACGTTATACATAAGTCCCTTTCAATTCACATCCATGGAAGAAAAAGAGTTAGAGGAGGAGATTTCATAATTCATTTTATCCCACCAATTTAATCTTAAATCTATTTTTTTTATGCTCCAGTTATCTAATCTGGCTTCCAAATTTGGCCATGCCATGGAGTATCAACTTGGTATTTTTATGTATTCCTAAAATCTGTTAAGTGTAGTGTTATTTCCATCTATAAACTATTCTCCAATCAGAATTAGATTTCTAAATCCAAAGTCACTACCCAGTGGCTGTTCCCTCCTTCTCACTGACAGATAAATGTGTCCTATGGGAATGTGTCCCTAGACTTCCTCCTTCTGTCCTAGCGGCTTTTTCAGAATTCACTGCCATTGGGCCTCCCTCTGCTTTAATGATAATCACACACATGTACCTCAAGTACTCTCATAGTTAGACTGAAGCATATTTGTTCATGGGAGCAGTAGCTCAGCCCTCTCAGGAATTGTGCCAAGGGGTCAATTTATAGGATCAAATTTTATTCACTACTATAGTAATTTCAATGCACCGAACTTTATTGTGCTCTGAACATATCTAAAGTTAAACTTACTAAAATTTGCTGCTATGCTGGGACTGTAGATGTGAAAGAATAATGTTCCTATTTCAGCACTTGGGCTTTAGCAATCCAATTTATGTAATCTTTAACAAAATATAAAACAAAATATCTATAAAATGTGCTTTAAAAATCCACCAAACTAACATATTTTGGCTATCTATTATACTATAAACCAAATACTTCAGTTAAACTATACACATTCCCTAAGTACATTTCAATAGGTCATTCCTTTATACTGGTGAATAGTATTTCAAAGTATAATATACCAGAGTTTGTTTAACAATTTACCAGTTGAAGAACGTTTGGAATGTTCCAAATCTAGGCTGTTACAAATAAAGCTGCTATAAACAATTATGTTATCTGTTTTTGTATCAACAAGAGATAAATATCTATTTCACCACAATAATGCCCTAGACCACAATTATTGGGTCAGGACTTATGGCAGTTGCAAATTTAGCTTTTCTTTTTTTCTTCTAAGCAACTGCTAAACTGTTACTTAAAAAAAATGTGTGACTGTTCCAGTTGCATTGCATGCTTTCCAACAGTGTATACTGTGTAGATAGATAGATAGATAGATAGATAGATAGATAGATACTGTGTGTGTGCATATATATATATATATATATATATATATATATATATAGCCATTTTGGTAGTATATAGTGATAGAAAACTCACTGTGGTTTTAATTTGAATTTTTCTATTGGCTAATGAAGTAGAATATGTCTACACATGTTTATTTGCCACCTGTGTATTCTTTTCAGTTACATGTTTGTTAATGACTATTACTTGTTTTCAAATGGATTGATTTTTTTTTTTTTAAACTGGTGAGTTTTAAGAATTCTTTATATATTATAGTACATTGTCAGATATATGGTTTGGAGATATTTCTCCCAGCCTATAGCTAGTTTTTTTCATTTGCCAAACAGGGTTTGTAACGGAGCAATATTTGTTAAATTTGGAGAAAGTCCAAGTGATTATTATTTTAATTTCATGAATATTGCTTTTGGAGTCAATTTAAGAACACTTCTCTACCTAGTCATAGGCCACAGATATATTTTTCTGTGTTTTTTTCAGAAAGATTATTTTTCTTTGCTTCTTTGCATGTTTGTGTAAGGTATGAAACTTAGGTCCAGATTCATTGGATTGAGATGTATATATGTATGTATACTAGGGTGCCAAGAAAATGAATACTCATGACTTGTATTCATCTTTTGTTATCGGTATATATTATTACAATTTTAATACATTTTTCCTTTCTTAAAATGTGTGTACATTTTTGGCACCCCATGTATATAATGGGGGTGCCAAAAATACGTATACAAGTGAACACTTTGGTTAACATCCCTCAAGCAGTAGTTTGCTGTAATCATAAGTGTCTGGACGCTAATGGTAACCACCTTGAGCAACTCTTGTAATTGCAGAAGTCAAATGTGACTTGTATTCATCTTTTGTTTTCAGTATACATTGAGTATTACAATTTTAATACAATTTTCCTATCTTAATATGTGTATACATTTTTGGCTATCTATATATAAAATATAGTGTGATCATACAATGCTGAATGTTTAAATAAAAACATAATTACAGTGAAAGACACATTGCCATTAACCCCACTCAGAATACTCCCCCTCCCTTTGAACACACTTATCCCATCATTCTTGCCACTTTCTGAAGCAGTTCTGGAAGTCCTCTTTCGTGAGTGTCTCTAGTTGCACTGTCGTGGCTGCCACGATGTCCTGAATCATTTAGACTTTGGGGAAGAGCTCAAAGTCCGTGGTGACAGATCTGGTAAATAAGGTGGATGAGGACACCATAATATTTTTCTTTGACAGAAAACGTCACATACCATAAGCAATGTGTGACATGGAGTTCAAGATGGAGGATGATTTATGGCACGCTGTGAAACATAGCTTCTCTCAACCTAGCTTACACTCCACTGACTGCACTGAGAAAGTTGAAACTTGTTGTGGGTACAGAGCCAGGAGAGTGGGTTCCAGGCTCTGGGCCTCACGTGGAAAGGTGCTGGCTCAGATAGTAAATGGCCATCAACTGTGATGGGATGGCCATCAGCTGTGGCTACTTGGCTGTCAGCTATAACCAGTGAGCAATTGGCCATTAATGTAACTGCCCTGGCTACGCTAGCAGCGAACGGTTGCTGGCAAGAGTGATTGCAGTTAGCACAGCAGATTGCAGTTAGCAAGTAAGGTTGGTTGGCAGAGAAGCAGACGGCAGGTTGCGGATCGTGTGGCTCCTGCTTTCTGTGTCTCCAACCCAGCCACCAGCGAGAATATAGTGGTATGACTCCCCTATCTATGGCTCCGTGGGTGTTCCTTTTTGGCCTGAACACATCCTGCACCCTTATGTGGGGAGTGGAAGTTGAGACCCCGCATAACACCCTGCATGACACTTGTCATGCACTGTTCCTAAGGTTCGATGCACTGCTTCCCATAATGAAGAACGCTGCCTTTCTGTTGGATGGCACTCGGCAGCAGCATTCACTGTATTTGCTGATCACAACACAAAGGCACTGTGTTACACGTTGCTTCTGGTATACGGTATTTTCTGTCAAAGAAAAACTTTGCAATGTGTCCTCATCCATGTAACTCACCGGATCTGGCACCATGTGACTTCTGGCTCTCCCCCAAAGTCAAAATGATTCAGGATATCGAGGCAGCCACAAGAGCACAACTAAAGACACTCATGACAGAGGACTTCCAGAACTGCCTCAGAAAGTGGCAAAAACGATGGGATAAGTGTGTTCAAATTGAGGGGAGCATTTTGAGGGGGATTAATGCAATGTGTCTTACTGTAACAATTTTTTTAAAAAATTTAAGCATTCATCATATTTTTTTTATCACACCTCATATGTTGCTGAATTCTGTTTGCCAATATTTTGTTAACATTTTTCTTTGTGTCTATCTTCATGGCAAATATCAGTCTTTTTTTTATTTTTTAATATGCTGCATTTATCTAGTTTTGGTATTGGGTAACACTATCTTCATAAAATGCATTGGGAAGTATTCTCCTTTTTCTAGAAGAGATTATGTAAAATCCATGGTTATGCAACTTTAAATATTTGGTAGAATTCTCCAATAAAACATTTGGGGCTTGGAGATTTCTTTTTGAGAAGTTCTGAAATGACAGATTCAATTTCCTTATAGTTAGGGTGGTTTGAAGGATCTATTTCCTTAACGGTGAGTTTTGGATGGGCCTTTTGAATATTTGGTCAATTTTGTTTAACTTTTCTAATTTTTTCTGGCATATGTAGTAATATCTCCTGTTTCGTTCATGGTATTGGTAATCTGTATCTTCTCTCATTTTTTCTTTATTTGTCTTGATGGAGGTTTTCCAATTTTATGATTTTTACCCCCCCCCCCACAAAATCAGCTTTTTTTCCCCCTGGATTCTCTCTCTCTCTCTCTCCTCTCTCTCTTTTGTCCAGATTCATTGATTTATGCTCTTATCTATACTATTTACTCCCTTCTGTTTACTTTGGGCTCTCTCACTCTTGCTCTCTCTCTCTCTCTCAGATCATTGAAGTGGTAGCCTAGAGTATTGATTTGAGAATTCTTCTCTTCTGAAGTTTACATTTACTGCTATAGATTCCCCTCTCCATATTGCTTTACCTGTGTCCCACAATTTTGATGTTTTATTTTCTTTAAGTTCAATATAAAAGGATTGAAAATGGTACGCCATACTAAGAATACTTGAGATAGCAGCATTGGCTATATTAATATCACAAGACTAGAATTCAGGGCAACCAACTTCTACGTGATAAATAGTCATTTCATAATGAAACTAAAAGGTGGCTCTTTGAAAATATAAATAAAACTGATAAACATTGCCAAAATGACCAAGAAAAACTGGAGACAAGTTGCAAACTACCAATTTCAGGAATAATATTAATGCAGGGTGTTCCTTAATGTATGCCGGGTTCATAGTCTCGTGAAGCCGAAGCATGGATACACGGACCAGGGAGAGGCACAGAGTTGCACTGGAAGATACTTTATTATGGTAGGCAAAGAGTTACAGCTCCCGAACGGGAGGGCATACCCGAAACTGGGATGCCCACTAGCTAAGTCAAAACCTTGTGTTTATATACCTTTATTTCTACCTGGGAGGGGCATGTTGGGATGTGGGTGCCTATGGATGCAATGTTTCTCAGACTCGCTCTACCGCTCAGCCTGGAGGAGACCTGTGAAACAAACCCATTTGTCCTAGAGTATGATTGATGATATTTTTGCCCTGGTATGGGTAAGTTATTCAGTGTTCTGTTTTTGCAAAGTCTACCAAGGAATGGTTAACTGCCTGATTTCATACTAACTAACTTGCCTTAATATGTACATTTCATATGAATATATGGAAAAGGAAGGTTTTTATAATTCCATAAATTATGAAAACTACTATTGCCATGTATAACATTTACATTTACACCATAGGTAATGAGAAATAAAGAAAACTTTGGTTATTTTTTGATAACCAGTAAATGTTCAAGTATAATTGTACTCTGTACATGTTTTAAGATATTTTACTAAAGAAAAATAAATAAGGGTATTTCAGATATTTATTAAAAATCATTTAGGTTTGAATTTGTGTTGATGAATAGAATGACTTTGGTAGTGTTTAAACTATCAGAATAAATTAGATTTTCTATAAATTTAAAAATCATTTCCCCAATTTTGAGGTACAGATATTCACTTTTGTGGCTTCCAGATGGCATGAATTTTATGATATTCCTATCCATGCAGATGTATCATTTTTTCTCAGTTTAAAGATATATAATCAATTATTCCATACTAGCATATACATGCAATAGATTTTAGCAATAATTATTAAGTACAATAACTTTGAATTAATTCATTTAGAGTTATATCAGATATTCCAAACTCAGTAATATGGTAATGGTAGAGTATGACAAAGCATCCAAAAAAAAAAAAAAAAAAAACCTCAAAATAATGGGCACTGTTTTTTTAAAAAAATATCCTTTATTAGATTTATGACCATTGAACAAAGCACTTTTTCTAGAAAATCATTTATTTAACAATTAAAGACTATAGCCTTGTGTGCCTACATTAACATGTAAAAACAAAATAATTTGCATGAGCATATTAGAAATTCTTGATAGATGATTAGATATAGATGTGGTATATATGCACAATAGAATACTATTCTGCCATAAGAAAAGATAAAATAATACCATCTGTGACAACATGGGTGGATCCTGAGATTATTATGCTAAGCAAAATAAGTCAGAAAGGAAAAGTCAAGAAGCATATGATTTCACTGATATGTATAAAACTGAAAACAACAAAAGAACAAGACAAACAAATGAAGAAACAAAACTCATAGACACAGACAACAGTTTAGTGGTTACTAGGGGGTAAGAGGGGAGGAGGGTGGTAGATGAGGGTAAAGGGGATCAAATATATGGTGATAGAAAGAGAACTGACTCTGGGTGCTGAACACACAATGTGATACATAGATGATGTATTACAGAATTGTACACCTAAAATCTATGTAACTTTACTAACAATTGTCATCCTAATAAACTTTATTAAAAAAATGAAAACAAAAAAATTAAAAGAAAAAGAAAAGAAAGATATTCTCAGGTTTCATCTTGTAGAGTGTCACTAGTATATTTTTTCACCATAGAAAATTAATTATTAATGTAGCAATGCTTTAAGGAAAGAGATGGGTCTCTGTTGCACACAAACTTTATTAAAGTGGTACTGAACATACATTAAATAGGAGCGATGCTGACATTCTTCAATCTGGCCCACAGTAAGAAACATTTACTTGTTTCAGAAAAAATATTGAAAGCTCTCAAAACAATAAATATTGCACATGTAATATTTATTATTTCATGTATGAAAATATACAGCTTTCACCACAATACTGAGATTGTAAGGGCACATTAAACTTTAGATTTTATCCACAAAAGTTGGGTATTAGACATCATACCCTTTATTAAGGGATTACAAATCATATATTGATGACAGGAGCTTTATTACTTTTTTACAGTAAATTAAAGTGTTTTGAAACCAAAAGATTTAAACTTATAAAAGATTTATTGAGTATGCAATAGAAAATTCAATTCAGTCCAAAATGTTTTAATGGGTAGTGCTTGTTTGCTTTTTTCATTTTTCTTTCCAGAGGCAATCATTTCACAAGGACAATCTCAAGGTTTGAAGACATTTTGCTTTCTGAATATATTCAATTATTTTTTTCTTCATTTAGTTTGTATGCATATACATATGAAAAGAAGAATATGATAGAGTAGCTACACTTGCTTACTTACTATTCACACATCATTATCACACCACTGGGGAAACTTGTTTCATTCAAAAATGAAGTTTTAAAATGCATCTGCCAACAGAAGAATCTGTTGTTTTGCAGTGTGTGTCACCTTTGCTTAAAAACCTTGATTGTACCAGGATTCTAATTTCATTGATTTGTTTCAATACTTTCAACTGCAGGTATGATGACCAGTTTTATCAAAACCATTTTCTTTATATTCAGTCAGGGACAGAGAGTAAAAACTATACCTACGTATCATACATAATTTCTTTCCCCAATGATTAAAAAAACGGAACATAAAATTGTAATTTTACAATGCTGCTCTCTTGTTAGACAATTTTAGGACATTCTCCACTAAATTCTTTTTAAAATGTGTGACTATTTTGTGGTGTTTCATTTAAAGTGGGCACTGAATCACTAGGATTATTTTAGGAATAATCATCAAAATTCGTCATATAAATAATTATAAGGTGCAGTAAAACATATATTTAGAGCATACAGAATATAATCATTTGAAGAAAAGAACATCTTTTAGTTGACTTTATGAACTCATTACAACTAGGAAATCTCCTGAGTATCAGGATGTTCAGGGATAAAAATGTAATATTCACTGCATTGCCTACGGCTTTTCCTAATTTTTGGTCAAGTAACTTAAAAGTCATGATTCAGTACAAACTAAAATTACTTACTTAAACCAAATTATAAAGTTGTGGATTTAGAATTTCCTCATTAACTATACTTTTATAGTATTATTTAAACATTTGAGAGGATTGTACTTTCCTATATATAATTACTACCTATTAGAATAATGAACATACTTTTCTAAATATATTTGTAAGAATCTGTGGATTATGTAAGTCTAAGATTTTAAACTATATTTGCTCAACACAAATACACACACAAATACAAACACGATCAGAGGAATATATATATATATATATTTAATATAATAATCATGCTCCAAACTACTTCAACCAGGTCATCAAAAAGATATTTTTAAAAAATGAAACCAGGTCTGACCTCTGGGGAATATTGCTCATACAAGCTAATTTCAGATCTGTCATCACCATCTGTTTAATATTATCCTCCAATCAGTTGGGGGTTACTAAGATATAAATTTACCCAATATTTTTATTTTCTTAATTCTCCAGAATTTTCTGGTGATGCAATCAAAACCCTTCTTGAGGCTCATACAAGTTTGAATGATTACTACCTGTAATTTTATCTTTCATTTAAAATTTTAATCTAATTTCTTCTTCACAGAGACTATTTATTATTACACAGAAATTATTGTCACTGAATTTGATTACAAATGAATAAAATGAAGTTATATTTTTATTTTTCAAAAGCTGTTAGTTGCCCCCCCCCCTTTTTTTTTCCTTCAAGTTTTCTTTGGTTAATACTTTCTTTAGTTCTTAAATTAAATAGTTTACAAAATATCTCATCTATAACTATCTTCAGTATTTTAAGGTACACATTATAAAGTTGTTATATTTAAAGAAATATTAAAAATCTTACATGTCTGGAGATTCATCTTTCAAATTCTATCATGAATATTACCTGTTATTAAAGTCCTAGCATTGAGTTTACTCCTCCTCCCTGCTGTATAAAGCTGTATAGGAGGTCTGACAAGTTCGCCAACTTGTTGCAACCTTGTTTTGATATCAGACGGATTATTTATTAGGAATGTATACCAACTGAATAAACAGTTAACCAAGTTTATTATTTGGAAGTGCTGAAAAGGCTGCATGAAAAAGTTAGAGGACCTGAGATTTTTGCCAGCAATTCATGGCTTTTGCATCACGACAATGCACCAGCTCACTGGGCACTGCCTGTGAGGGAGTTTTTAGCCAGTAAACAAATAACTGTATTGGAACATCCTCCATACTAACCCAATCTGGCCTCCAATTACTTCTTTCTTTACCCAAAGATAAATGCAATGTTGAATGGAAGACCTTTTGATGACATTCAGGGTATCAATGGTATTACTAGGATAGCTATAATGGCCCTTCCAGGAAAAGAGTTCCAAAATTGCTTTGAAGGGTGGACTAGGTGCTGGTGTTGGTGCATAGCTTCCAAGGGGAGTACTTTGAAAGTGACCATAGTGATATTCAGCAATGAGGTATGTAGCACCTTTGCTGGGATGAGTTCACAAACTTACTTGTCCTACCTCATTACTTTTAATTTTCCTGATATTACCTCTATATAAATTGCTGTTTTTTTATCTGGTATTCCGTGTGGTGTAGTCTGCATTAAACATTTTGTACATTCATTATAAATGAATATCTCATTAAGAATTTAATACATACAACAATTTTAATACTTTGTTGGCAGTTTTTATGATAAAAGAAGTTTCAAAGTTTTAATTTTGATGAAGTCCACACTTTTGAAAAATAGAAAGTTAAGATTTTAATTATAGCAGTTTTTAAAACTTAATTTGACATGAAAGCTCAGTGAAGATTAATTGTGTCCTAATTGGTCAAAAAAAAAGTAAAGTAACACATTACTGTTTTTTTTTTTTTTTTTTTTTGAAAAACCTGATTACTCATGGTATCCTTTTTCTATTAAAACATTTTAACACTGAAAAGTCTTCAGTTGATTATCATAGGAATATTATGTAATATATTTCTCAGTGAGAAGATAAATATTTGTAGTTTGGATGATTATTTAATTCTTAAGTAACCTGTCATCAATTAAGTATTTATGACTTATTCTGTTTCTCATAAGAATTATGAGTACATTTCTGACTACATCTGAATTTCTATAAACTAAATGATATACAGTTATAACAATTTAGAAAGAAATGAATAAAGATGCTAAAGATCATTGGGAACGTTCACAGTGATAGATAATAAAATCTCATAAACAATAATCTTCATGAAAATTGTGCTGTGCTCCAAAAATTAATGTTGGTATTTTTGAAATGTAGAGTTGTTCTCTAGAACTTTTGAGACTCTGTCCTGTATCAAAATATAAAAAATATTTTGTATTAATTAAATTTAGGTCTCTAATTTAGGTGTAGTGATGATGAAAATTAGAAGCAGCATTTTCTTTTTCTGAGAAAATATATTTGAAAACAACCAAATCCTGCAAACAGGATGAAAATACGAATGTAATCACTGTAAAAACAAACAAATAAAATACTAGATTTAAACACTTTTTTACTGAGAAATTATATATCAAGTACCATTTTAAGTAATAATTAAGTTAATCCTCATAACTCTATATAGTTTTATTCTTACACTGATTATTCAGATGAGAAAACTGAGTCATACAGAAATTAAATAACTTAAGCAATTAATATCCTTTGAGTTATATCTTTCAAATTACAAAACAATACTTAGCATCAAGGTGACTGTATATGGAAAAAAATATGTTCTCTCAATTTTATCAGTATTTTAAACTTCATTTTTAAGAACATGGCAAACATAAAAATTTTTTAGTAGTGACTCTTTAATAATGATAGTAAAATTGCAACAGAATCTCACTTAATTATATAATATTGTTTATAATTCTATATTTCATTATCATGTGTTATATCATGTAGCAACTTTATTAAATAGGTGTTAATATTTCCCTCTATTCCCAGTTAAACAAACTGAGGAACATTAGTTTAAATCACCTACCAAATGTCACACACTTAGGAGTAAATTGAGTGCATACATTTCCTTCCCTAAGTAGAATTATTGTCTGAGACTCAATGTGTCAGTTAAGCAAAATGGTATCATAAAATGGTAGTTATAGTAGATATCTTTCATTTGGATTGTGCACGATGACCCCTTTACTTCTGAGAAAGAATATTATAACTCATTTTCCTGAAATCTGTCCCTTTCCTGATTCCAATTATGTGGTGATAATTGGGAAATTCAAGTTATTATCCTCTCTTTTTGTCTAGTCAGAGAGATTGGTCTAGTGGTTGGCATTGGTTTCTAAATTGGCTAACCAATGTAATACTTTCTCCTAGGCAGACTTGACTACTCCAATAGGCATGTTCTCCAAATGGAGATAATTAGATTTTTTTCCAGATTTTTCCTCAAAATTGGAACTGAAAAAAGAAAAGACACATTTTTAAATATGAAAATTGAGAAATGTTGACTTCCAAATCACCTTCCATGTACAGAGGGATGGTCAACAAGAGGAGATGCTGGAACACACATGCAGAATAAAGGAGAAACAAGAAATGGCGGGGAAGTCCTGACGTCACTTTCATATTTGAAACATTTCATATTTCTGAGGCTTGGATACAATATAGATGTTTCCATAGGTATCTGAGATGTTCAAACATTTTCCCTTTTGATTCAGTTACTACTTACACATCTTTTCGCTGTAAATAAAGGATTGCAATAAATGCAATGACCATTTTCTAAGTGTCTGAATCCCAGGAGTGTCATAGGGTGGCCGTAGGTTTAAGCCACCGGTAATCTCCATCAGCTGACAAAACACCTGAAATATCAAAGAATTAATACTATTATTTAATATAGATCATTGATGTTTTCTTAATATCCTATATGGTGTGCTTTAGAAAATGTATTTTAATTAATATGCACTGTCAATATAAGTGCTGCTTGCTATGAAAAGTCTACTTTAAGACATATCCTTAAGATTCCAAACTCATATACTACTGACAGCTTCAAGTCCCCCATACATAGAATTTCTAAATCTCCCCTTGCCAAAAATATTAACCAGAAATGGGAATCTGAAAAAGCAAGTGGTGATGATTACCTGAACTCACTCAGGCGTGAATGTTCCCTGGATGAAATATGTGTCTCCTATCTGTTTGTGGCAGAAAAGAAGTTGAAGATTTACTCACATTGGAAACAGACTTAGCACATAACTCACAAAATAACTTTCAAGTGTAACAATAAAAAAAAAATAAAAAAAAAAAAAAACGCACAGAAATACAAACTGGTAGTTTATTTCTGGCAGTGCTAAAGGGAGAGAAATTAACCTGAGCTCAAAATGAAATACATTTAAAAATACCTGTTTTCTTTTTACACTGAAATATAACTGACATAAGACATGCTATTGATTTCAGATGTGCAAATCATAATTCAATATTTGTATATATTGTGAACTGATCACCACAATAAGTTAACATCTATTACCATACATAATTACAAATTATTTTGGTTATGAGAACTTTCAATATACAACTTTCAAATATATACTATGATATTACAAACTATAGTCACCACACTGTAAATTACATCCTCTTGATTTCTTCATTTTATAACTGGAAGTGTGTAAATTTGTACAATTTGACCACCTTCACTCATTTCACCCACCCTTCAACTCTGGTAACCACCAGTCTGTACTCTGTATCAATGAGTTAGCTCGCTCTCTTTCTTTTCTTTCTTTTTTCTTTTTTTTCAGATTCCACATATAAGTGAGATCATATGGTGTTTATCTGAAAAACAAACAAACAAACAAAAAAACTGCTTTGTGGAAGGGGAAGAACCCCGTTTACACCTGGGCACCCAGAAGGAAAATGGCACAGATATGCAAAGGATATGGTGAGTGCAGAGTGTGTATGGGAGACTTGGAGTGAAGAATTTCTTCTTCAAGCAATGACTAAATCTGGCTTTATTGTGTTCAAGCTTCTTGCAGACAAAAAAATGGGCAGTATTGTTTCTAGAAAATGGAGGGAAACTGAAGAAAGACTACATGAACAAGAAGGGCAACAGCTTGAAGTTAGATACGATCCTATGGAAAACTTGCAGGCAAAGAAAGTTCTTGTGTTGACTAGTCAGAGAAATCAGTCAATGTTGTGCAAAGCCTATGGTTTGTTTATGCCTTACGTCATCCCAGAAATAATTTGACATAAAACACTTAAAGCTGATAGTGCTGCTCAGTAACTGGTACCTGAATATTCCTGTCAGGATTTCTCAGCTCAATAATAAATCCTTATATCACCTAAAATAATTCAGTAACATGTATTTCTCTTTCTTATGTTCTTTATTGAAAATGACACTACATAAAAGGAAAGTTATTGTTCAGTTTAGCAATGAAGCAAACATCTAAATGATGAGATTTAGGAGTAATAAGAAATGCTCACTTTCAAAACATATCTCCCAGTTGACCTGACATTAAATACCAAATTTTTAAAAATGTTAGAAATTCACTCCGTTGATTTGTAATAATGTAGCATTCAGATTTTCTCGGTGTATAAAACGGGTAAGCTGGCAATTTTAGCATATTACATTTCTTTCACCAGGTATTAGTATTACATATTCTTGCCCAACAATAGGTTTCTGAGAGATTGAGACATGTGCATATCCAAGGAAAGAACAAATGTGGGAAGTGGTAGAGGATGTCCAGTACTGAAGTAGAAAACAAAGAAAACTATTTCTTTAGGAATTTTTTTTTCCTCTCTCGGCTTCTCTGCCACTATTCTTTTCTTTATCCTCCTTTCTTTCTGCACGCTCCCTTATGCCAATTTCTTGGCTTCAACTATTACTCCCAATATGAACAGCTCCCAAAACTTCATCTTCATTTTTGGCTACTCTGTTCTGTAGCCCTTCACCCACGATTGCTTCCTAGATAATTATACCATTGATGCATTATTATTTTTTTCTCTCTTTGAATATATCATTTTCCTCTCAAACCTGCACATTTTTATGGGTCATAACACCTGAAATATTTATATTTCATACATCCTTGGTATACCAATATTACCATATATTACTACGAATGCTGCTTTCTTTCTCTATGAACCTGGAAGAAACAGCCAGAACCCCTGGTGGGGTGTTTCACTATGAGTGATGTGACCTAAGTTTAAATCTCTTTGCTGCCATGGGTAAGCCCCATGAAGTTGTAAAATGCTAAATGACGAATACTATGCCATACACGAAGTGAGAAAAAAAAAAAATGTTGATTCAAATAAAAAGTTAGATGAATGATTTAACTTTCTTTCCTTTATTATTACTATTTTTTTCATGGTGTAATAATCCTTACTTACCTAACATGTTGGCAACTAACGGAATATAAACCAATAGGCAATACCACTCCACATTCATCAAACTGACAATATTTTTAAGACAACAATAGTAGGGTAGCAGGGACAAGTGCAATTAGGAAGCAATATGGACTCTGACATACCATTGGTAAATGTGTATAATCATTTTGGGAAACAGTTTACAATATCTAGTAAGTTTACAACACAGTGAACTCACCCCAGTGAAACTCTCAAATCCCATATTGGTTGTATCAGTCAGGGTTCTCCAGGGAAACAGAGCCATCAGATGGAACAAGAAAGAGATTTTTTTAAGGAACTGGCTTATGTGATTGTAAGGGCTGGCAAGTCTGAAATCCACAGGGTGAGCCAGCAGGCTGGAAATTCAGTAAGAGTTGATGTTGCAATCTTGTCTCCAAAATCTGCAGGGCTGGCTAGTCTGCTGGAATCGCAGGCAGGTTTTCTATGTTGCAGTCTTGAGATAAATAGCTTCTTCAAGAAATCTCAGTCTTTGTTCTTAAGACCTTCAACTGATTGTATAAGGCCCACTCACGTGAAAAGTAATCTGGTTTACTTAAAGTCAACTGTAAGCAAATACCGTCATAGCACCATCTAGACTAGTGTTTGACCTAAAAACTGGGCACCATAGCCTAGCTAAATTGACAAACAAAATTAACTATCACAACCTATAGTATTAAAAAGTTAGATATTTCATTTAAAAATTAACTTACTGAATTACTATAGTTTTGGGTTTCGATACTTAGCCAAAACATGAGACATCAGATATAACAAGCATAATAGAATGTTTCTATTAATGAAAGTTAAATTATAATTTCAAATACTAAATAAAATATAAGGCTTAAAAGATTATGAAATTAAGATAGTCTCCAGTATAACATAATTTAAGCTGCATTTGTTTTATATCTATTGGAAATTTGTTTGGAGATGGTTTAAAAGATATTTATTTAGCTCTAAAGATAAATATCTACCCTGTTTCCCCGAAAATGAGACCTAGCAGGACAATCAGCTCTAATGCATCTTTTGGAGCAAAAATTAATATAAGACCCGGTGTTATGTTATGTTATGTTATGTTATGTTATGTTATGTTATGTTATGTTATGTTATGTTATGTTATGTTATGTTATGTTATGTTAAAGACCCGGTCTTATATTATAGTAAAATAAGACCGGGGATCTTACATTAATTTTTGCTTCAAAAGATGCATTAGAGCTGATTGTCTGGTGGGGTCTTATTTTCGGCGAAACACAGTACTGCTAGCAATTCCCTAAATGTACAGTTATTTTAACTACAGTCTCTGTCACCATTATCAATTGGATTCTCTTTATGTGGCCTGAAAAACAGCAAAAACAGTCCTGTAGATGTAAATGATACTCTTGATGAGAACTGACATATGCTGATTACAGTGTGATAATATTAATGTTCTGGCCAAATTCACAAAGAGTAATTCTTTGGACCTACCAAACAATTTAAACTAAATGTCAATTATTTTTTTCCTCTAAATTTATCTTGTGTGTCTCATCCATGAAATCGAGGGATATTTCAAATACAAGGTCAAAACAGCCCCAGCACTAATATTGATCTAAAATGTGTTGATATTTAATTAACAAAATGAATCTGCGGGGAATATAGCAGAGCCACTATTGAGAACAGAAAGAAATATGCACATATGGACAGACTTATTGTAAGTTAATTTTAATGAAAATAATTGATAAATATCCGTTCTTTTGGATGCTATGGACAGATTCTGGCTTTCCTTCAACACAAGTTCACTAGTTACAATTCTACTTTCACAGTTTAGGAAACAAAACTAATATTATTGCGGTATAGTTAATGATTGCTCTTCTACTTAGTTTTCATACACAAATAGCTAGCACATGACTGAACTTTTAAAAAATAATAATTTATATATTATAAATAATTTATATCCTTTAGCAACACTCATCCCATGCGAGAGTAAGCCCAGATATAAAATAATTTGATTGCATATTGGTGGAGATAGTTTTACAATAGTCATGATTCACTGTTTCCTAGTAAATGCAGAAATAGCTCTGAGGTTAATCTTCCATATCAAAATAAAATGAGCAGCCACCTGCTCTAATGGCTTCTCACTGCTCAGAATGGGCTGACGAGCCAGAAGAGCAGCTGGAGAAGAAAATGCCTTATGATGCCAGTGGTTTGTTTACCTAATTCTACTTCAACTCATTTTACTTTATTTTTCAAATGGTATTTATAGTTTCTTTTTCTGTTTATAAAAGTAATATATTTTCATTGAGAACATGCAAACTGTATTTTCTTTTAAGTCATTCTCAAGTGAAACGGGATTTATCTAGATTCTATATTTTTCAGTAGCTTCAATGGGTCTCTCTACATGATATTTGAACTTCCTTTGGAAACATTACATAGTTTAGGAAAGATGCAATATCTGAGGCTAGCTTTCTTGATTCCATATCTGGACTTCATTTATTAGCAGCACTTTGAAATAATGGAATCCATTAAAAATTAAAACTCATGGTATAAACTGTTACCATGAACCATCCTGTCCTCATGTAATAGGCTAGATTCCTTACCAAATTCTATCAGATTTAGTTTTTGGAGTTTTAGTGGATTTTGTCTTTTTCACTATTTTTGGAAGAAACTTTAGTCAGTGGTGGCCAGATACTTTTTAGAAAAAAAGACATCACAAATTTTCTGTTATATCAAAATATATAGAAAATCAAAATGTAAAACACAAAAGCAAAACCATAGAATGTTCTGCTTATGTGTGGGGGATGGTGGACGGTGAGTGGACATGGACAGAAACACTAGTGTTAGAAATCTGATTCCCTTATTATTCAACACTTGTGTTTCTTTAATATCTCCTTATGATAACAGCAAGTGAAAGTCTTCTAAGGAACATTGCTCTGTGAAAAACAGTATGAAATAGTAAACGTATCTTAGATAAATTAGCGCAAAAATTATCCAATGTTTATCAAAAGATGAAACTTACCATGCTAGTCCTCTTTTCTAATCACCCAAACCATAGACTATGACTATGTCTCTTCAGGCACCAGAGTGTAGGACCAGAAGAGTGAAGAAAATCTTTAGTAATTAAAGGGTTGCATTTCTGAATGCAGAGATTATAGGAAATACAATCAAAATATGCATATCCTACTCACTGCAAGCCTGAAAGGTGGTGCAATAAAGAAGTAAAACATCTCCAGCTTTGGTGGACGTTTTGATTTTTAATGTCAGCACAGCCATTTCTTAGCAACCTGTATTTGATACAGAGTTAAACTGATCCTTAGTAGTGTGAAAAATCAAGGTCTGAATATTTTGTGAGGGTTAGACATAATATAGATGTACATAGCTGACATATTATTTAGTCCAAAGTAGGTGAATAAATAATTTGAGTTACTATTATTTCTTGGTGTATAGCTATATTCTGGGACACAAATTTAAATTTTCCTCTGATACTCAGTTTCTAGATATTTTTTAAAATGCTTGATGGATGTGACTCCTCAAGTAACATTATCAGTAAAACTTCATGAATTTAATGATTAGAATTTTACTTTCATGACAGAATAAACACTATACATAAAAACAAGTTTATGTCTATTTAAGTGGTCATAGTATTTATCACAATTATGACCACAAAAAAAAGTAATTTAAATGCAAACAAACAGAAGAGGGCTTTATGGAAGAATATGGAGGGAGGAATAAGTATTTTTATAAACTAAATTTTTATAACCATACATGTGAATGTAGTTTCCATTAAATAATTCTCAAATTTCTAAATGTGTGCTAGAAAAGAAGTTATTGCAAAGTCAGAGGTTATGAGAATCAAAATTCACTTATTTGGACTATTTTTGAAAACTTATAATATTTTATTCTATACTAATATAATGATGCTAATATAAATGATATTTATAAAATATATATTATACAATCAAATGGTAAAATTACATTTTTATTTTAATTATTAGCATTATAAAAGCTTCTGTGGTATGGGAATTGTCATGCAGGGTCACTGATCCCGCCCCCCGCACAAGAACACAGGATATGGTGAGGCCAAAAAGGAACACCAACAGAGCCATGGATAGGGGAGTCATACCACTATATTCTCTCTGGTGGCTGGGTTGGAGAAACAGGAAGCAGGAGCTACATGGTCCGCAATCTGCCGTCACCTTCTCTGCCAACCAACCAACCCCCTAGCATAGCCATGGCAGTTATATTAGTGGCTAATGGCTAACTGGTAAGAGCTGATGGCCAACTAGTCACAGCTGATGGCCATCTACTGCCCGAGCCAGCACCTTTCCACGTGAGGCTGAGAGCCTGAAAACTGCTCTCTGGGTCTCTGTCCCCACAGGAATCATATTCATTAGAATTTTTTTTTTCTTTTATTATATAAGTCAATTTATTGATCAAATGTCCTTTCTACATTGACATTTCATGGAAACAAAAATAATTCTTGTGACTATACTATCTTCAAATTAATATGTGTGTATATATATATATACACACACACAAATACATAAATATGTGTATATATATATATATATATATATATATATATATATACACACACACACACAAATACATACATACATTTAATTGTTTTCTGCTTTGAATAGTCATCTACGACAGAAAACACGCAGCACTAGCATAGGGCAGATAGAACTTCAGGCTACCTATACAGACCTGCTTCATTTACACCTGTTGAAATAGATTTCTAAACAGAAGATGGAGCCTCTCCTGCCCAGGATGCAACTTGAACATTCATGTTCCTGTAAATGCTGGTCATGCCAGAAATGCAATATATCCAATCATCCAACTCCCAAATGCTAAGACAACTCTGGGCTCTATATGTATTTACTTGTTACTTCATCTTTCAATATTCAAATGTCTTGAGATTTGTGAGAGCAGATATGCAACCTCAGCCAATCCCGCCCTATTTCCGTTCGCCGCTCCTCGCGCTCTACAAAGCCCGCCATTGCCCACAATCCCCCGCGAAGGTCTCTGCTGCCTGTGGGGTGCTGTGCTGCCCCATCCATGGGTTGTCTTCCCTGGACTGAAGGACAGCAACCTCGTTACCAAATAGGTTTAGTTTTGACGTTTGACAGGTGTGGTGGGGGAATGGGCCGCGAAGACAGCTGCTGAAGCTTCCAGAAGGCTCCGAGACGCAGGTGCAGGCAGCACGGAGCCCTTCTGGTTCGCTGCCTCTTCGGCTGCTCTCCCGGATCTCCGGTAAGCTTCTCTCAGGTGGAGCTCCGCTTGTTTCGCGTTCTGAGCTCCTTGAGTTCGTTTCTCATAATCCTTTCGGTGAAAAATTTGGGTGGGAGAGACTGAGACATAGTGGGCTGAAACATTTGGGAGTATGGACGACCTCATCTACAAGGTAAGTGCTTTCTGGAGGTGATGGCATGTCTTACTTAGGATGGGTGCACAGGCCAGAAATGCAACTACTGGTTGAATTAGAGAGGATTGTTTCAAAAAGGAAAAGTAATGGGTATTCCTCAATCTAAAGAATGCAAGATGGCAGGCGTTGCGGGACTCACAAAAGCCTTGAGGTAAGTGCAGAGCATAAACTGCTGCTGGGGGATTTGGAGAAACAATTAAGACAAGAGATGTGGACTGTTTTGACTAATGGCACATCAAAATGTAAGTAAGAACAAATCAGACCATTAAGATACACAAGGGCATCTGCCACTATAAAGAAATATTTTCGTGAAAGTAATACTAGATCTGTTGTCAGTGGCATCTCAGAAGCTAAAGCTATAAAATTGATGGACACTGGTGGTGTACTTAAAGCTGTTTGAGCAAATGCCATCTAATTCTCTGACTCCCAACCTAGAAAAAGATAGCCACAGAAAAAGGTTAGATTTACACTAGGCCACCTACTAACCTCAGGAAAATTTCTATGCAATGAAATATACTGTAAAACTCCATAAAATCCACAACCAAGTGACACACCCTTTTTAGGAATTAATTTGGCTCTGAGACACCCAAGGCTTTATTAAAGAAATGAAATACACAAGTTTCAAAAAATGGAGGCTTTCACTTTCCAACACATATCATTCTATGTCTAAAAACTGTGACTATGAACTACAATGGCAAAATTTTACTAAGACAACCTAGAGTTACAATGACCGTTATGAGGAACATTCCAATTAAACAAGACTGTTCATTTAAGAAGTGCACTTGAAAGCAAGGGTTTCCACATTGAGCAAACCAAATACGGTATCTATTTGAATTGGCATGCAAAAGCCTCCAAAAGGGGCTGGATTAGAACACCTCGGCCTTCCCCTTTGCACCCTCCTAGGAGACCTTCATTAAAACACTGGCCTAGAAGGTGTCTCATATGCAATCAACCAAGACACCTAGAAAACAGCTGAATTGTTAAACACAAGTAAATTATATACATGCAAGAAAGGTACAAGTTTATAAGTCAACCTTTCAACAACAATTTTGCTTTTTGATGTGTCTACTTAAAAATAGTTTCCAAAATCTTTTTGATAACTTAAAACCTTAAAGGTACACTAAGAAAAGTTGCACGATGGCCTTCATTGACTGTCCAAATTTCCAAATAAGATAAAATGCTAAACAATTAAGTACTGAACATAGGTGTATCCACTTTAGGCTTCCTTTTACAGAGCAACTGAAAATATTTGGGTCTATTAGTAAACCTGTTCTGTGCCATATTTATTGTGAGAAAGAATATACTTCTAAAAATTATGTAATGCATTTATAACTTTGACAAACCATAGAATGCTAGTGTAATGGACAGTCTACCATATCTTACTTCTTCGTTTTCACTAGGAATAAAGGATTAAGATTTCTAATCAGTATATGTGATTATAACTACTTAGAAATAGTAAGTGTGAAAGCAAATAGTTGGATATAAAAGTCAATTATCGGTTGTTCCAGAATGAGAAAGAAAAAAAAAAGGGCAAAACCTGAATGGATATAAAAAAGTTATAGAAAGTTTGTGAAAAAGAAATCTCTGGTAAGGAATTTTATGTGTGGTCAAGCTGTGGTCAAATTCCTCGGGATAGTCCACCATTGCTTGTGAGGCAGTGTACTCCCAATCCGTGGGTTGTTTCCCTTGAATACAGGATATCTAACTCATTACTAAATTGTTATAGTTTAGTAATTTGACATACCATAATTGTGCTGTTTCAATAATTTATTCTTTTTAGTAAAAGTTCTTACAAGTGTTTAGAGCCCCTCTTAATACTTACGAGAAACCTGACAAAAATCTAAATGATTAGATTTAAGAAACAACCATGGACACCATTTCAACAATATTTTGAATCAGTCTGCATTGTTTTTAATAACAATAATCCTTGTGTAGCACAATAAACATATGTATTTATACATTTTTATTTGTATACTGATATACACCTCTAAGATGTTTATGTGAACATTAGTTACGTTCTAGGCACATTTCTTGAAATTTATATTATGGGGAGGATACTTGCTATCTAGAAGTCAATAAGCTAATGGACAAAATCTGTTTAATAAATTCTACAGTGTAAAACTACTATGTTAGAAGTAATGAGTAAACTGTTACAGAAAAAGGAGATAGTAATTAATTCTGTGTGAAGGAATATCATAGTTTCTCAAAGTTTGGGTTCTGACAGGAAAATCGCATTCTACCAGAGTTAGAGGTAGTGATAAGTATGAACAGCATTTCAAGGAGAGGGAATCTGCATGGCTAAAGGTAAGGTGGCAGCGAAAGGGTATGTGTTCTAGAAATGGTTTATAATTTGCTGTGCCTGGAGTGTGGGCTTAATCGAGATTCAAAGGAGGGGCAATAGTAGAAGATCAATCTAGGAAGGTAGATTGGAGCGTATTACGGTATGTTCCAATACCAGGCTAAGAACTTCAAATGTTCTTTTTCACACCAAGGGGAGCTCTCAGTTGTATTGGTTCCGTGATTGTGTTTGACAAAAGAAATCCTGGCTGAGATACAAAGGACACATTTAACGGCAAATAAAGGAAGTTTTCAGTGAGGACATTTAGAATGTTATAGCATTATTTCATTAAAAAGAAAAAAAGAAAAAAGAAATGGCTTTGAAAATAAAAGCTATGAGATTGCCATAGGAGTAGATGGGATGTTGTGAAAGACATTTCATAAGCTGTGTCAGTGGGGCTTGTGGAGAAAAAATATACTCATGGTGTCTATGTAATTATTTTAAATTTTTTCCTATTTTTTATTTGTTTTTTCAGTTGTAGTTGACATTCAATATTATTTTTATATTAGTTTCAGGTGTACAGCCTAGTGATTAAAGATTTATATAATTTATGCAGTGATTCCCCTGATTAATCTAGTACCCACCTGGCACTAGACGTAGCTGTACATTATTGACTATATTCCTTATGCTGTACTTTACATCCCTGTGACTATTTTGTAA
The DNA here is from genome assembly GCF_057876585.1 of Rhinolophus sinicus. NCBI lineage: Eukaryota > Metazoa > Chordata > Mammalia > Chiroptera > Rhinolophidae > Rhinolophus > Rhinolophus sinicus. The sequence goes on from NC_142516.1 coordinate 175,229,507, forward strand.
CTACCTATGTGCATTTCTTAATCCCTTGACCTTTTTTCACCAGCTTCCCAATGTCCACATATAATTATTATTTTTTGTCTCATGTATACACATTTTCACAAAGGTCAACAATATTTAAATAGTATACTTTTGTACAGTAGGGATTCCGTGGAACTTCAGACATAACCCAAAGGTTGAGAAGGAAACCTAAGCAGAAGGGAAGATGGAATTCTCCTTATTATTCCAACTCTGTTTCCCCTAGTGCTGCTACATATACATATACACATACGTATACATACATACAGAAATGCATAAATATATTTACATACTTACATATTTACAAAGTGTGCTTCAAGTATGAATTTTATTAAATAGTCCTAATGCAGCTCACTGGGGTAGTCTTTTCATCACTGCTGCTTATTGAGTTGCAATACTTCTAATAAAGAGTTATCATTCTATTATTCATTTTAAATTTTTCATGTGTTTCATTTTTCCACAGACACATATAACCATTCTATTTGTCCTTCTGTTGCAAATCGCTGTTGTAGTTATTGAGAGGAATAGAATATTCTCAATGATATAAATATGAAGTTAAGTCCCAGAGTGTTCTTTTGTTTTTGTTTTTGTTTTATGGTGGAATTTGATCTGATTCTTACAGAATGGGATAAAATAAAAAATCCAGAGAGAGCACAAGGGTATTTCAGGCTGAGAATAGTAGCTATACAATTGTTAATTGTATATATCATTGTGAATATTTATAAATCATAACTCTTAAATATAGCAGAATCATATACTTAATATTGTATTTTCTCTTTGTGTTTATTATAAATGAAAATAGCAACAATAATAGAAATTTTGGAGATAAACACAACTGAAAAGGAAAGAAATGACACACCAATCCAAAGACTCATAGCTGCTGTTAACTCTATTGTTCTTCTTTACATAGTTGTGATTATACAAAATGAACCAAGTTATACTGAGCTTTTTAACATAACATTATACACTGAAAACTGCAAAATCTATTTCCAGAGTCCCTTTCCAGTATTTTTCTTCAGAGTTTATATTTGCATACTAACAATTTGGGTTTTGTGTCTTAACTCTGTTATGTCCCTGTTATTGTGTTAAATTATTATACAGGTCTGTTGAAATCCTACTCATCCTCCAAGTCCTGGCTCACGTTTTACATTCTAATCATAGCGTTCTGAAGTTGCAACCAATAGGAAGCCATATTTTCCTATTCTAAATAACAGGACTATTATGCTTTCCAAAGTGTACTGACTCTAATTTCTAAGCCACTTAGGCACAATGTCTTGGTCTGACTCTAGAGAAATGTTTTCACCCTGGATCTTCTCAGTATGTCTCTTCTTTTGTCATTCTTTTAATGTAGTGAAATGCACAGAGTGTAAGATACAGTCTGTAAATCTATACATAAAATTATGTACACATTCACACAGAGAAACACATTTGTATACAACATCATGTCTTAAATATAATATTTAAGAACAAATGATCACAGGTTATGATCTTCTGGATAAAACCAAAATTCTTATCTAAAACATTTTCATTGAAAAGAGCAAATAAGATTTTAGAATAATTTGTTGCCTTAGTTTTATTTTGTTATGACAACATAACCTACTACTATTAGTGGCATGGCAAACTGAAGCATCATTATAATATTATTAGTCCTGCCCAGATAATTTGTTAGGGTGAGTAATTCTACTATTTTAGAGTTATAGCAACATTTGGGTATTGTGTTAATTCTTTCTTTATTATCATTACTGTTGTTTTCTTTTTTTTAATTAAAATTTATTGGGTTGACAATGGTTAGTAAAATTGCATAGATTTCAACTATGCAATTCTGTAATACATCATCTATATATCGCATTGTGTATTCACCACCCAGCCGCAGTTCTCCTTCCATCACCATATAGTTGACCCTGTTTACCCCTTTCTACCACACCCCCCGCTAACCCTCTGGGAACCAGTAAACTATTGTCTGTGTCTATGAGTTTTTGTTTCTTTATTTGTTTGTCTTGTTCCTTTGTTGCTTTCAGTTTTATAGCTGTTGTTTTCTATGCTTTTGAGGATGAGGCTTCATAAACTGGAGCTTTTGTGGAATTTAACATTGTATTATTTTATTCACCTTACATGAATTTTGTCAACCCATTATTTGCAGAAAATATTTCACCCTCCAAAATCATCTTCCTACTTTGAAATGGTACACAACAGTCCTTCAAAAAAATTATTATAGTCTACTGTTATTTTTCAAAATCTATCTTCATTGTTATAAATTTTTCTAAATATATAGTCTTTCCCTGCCTTGTAACAAGTAGAGGATATCTTTTATGATTGCCTCGTTGTTCTTAATGATCTGTACGGAGAGTTGCTATAAGCAGAAAGTAAGGAATAATGAGTGTATGTGTTAGAGTAAATGTACCACTTAATGGAGTTCACATTCAGGGAATTTTGATAATAAAATATGTGAAAATTATTACATAAAACATTCTTAAAATGTCTGTTCACTTGTTCAGTTGTTTTGTTTTTGATAATAGTTTAAGACCTTTATAGTAAAAAAAACAAAGGAAAGGTGAATAAACAAAGATAAAAAACTCTCTTACCGGTATAGAATATTGCTCTGCTACATAAGAACTGAGTGAGTGGGTATTGCCAGTTTATAACTTTTTTCACATTAAAAGGAATAACTTTGGATTGAGGCTAAAAATGATAATATAAAAACTTTCCAAGAAAAATAGGTGTTGTCAGGGTTTTATAGCTAAAGGTGCAACATAACTCTTGGAAGATCCATTGTGATCCAAAACAGTTACTGCAAGATAGCAATATTAGTTCACGTCTTAAAATAAAACTAGACTGGAGCAAAACACTTTGAAATGACTTTGGGAACAGGCAAGTTTCCTGATATGAATTGAAGTCAACATTTGACAGTAATTAGCATAATAAATATATACTTTTAATTATAGGCTGTTATATCATCCAAGTGACATAGTAATCACTAATGAAAGTTGAAGGTCACAGGAAAAACAGTGAGTAACTGAAAAGCACCTTCACTCTGTTTTATTTTTACCTACCAGTAGTAAATGATCAATAATTACTTGGTAAATGATAAAGTTAGCTTTGGAGATCTTACAAACAGCTGTATCCTTTAGTTCTTTTTGAATATTGATTAGTTATCTAACAATTAATATCCCCAAAGAATAATTCTTGGTTCTCACACCACTACCTCTACCCCATTTCAGTAAATGACATGATCATTTTCTCATCCACAAACTCAAGCTAAAAACCAAACCAACCAACCAACCAACAAAAAAGTCACTCTTCAATGTTTTCTTTTTCTTATGTCTCAATCAATTCTATCATTTTCATCTAAAAATATACTCCAAAGCCTTCATGTCTCTATGTATCCACTATCACCACCCTTGAAAAGCTCCATAGTTTTTATTTTTGTTTTTGTTTTTTCCTGGACCACCTTAATAATCTCTAAAATGGATCTTTTACTTGTAGTTTTGTCCTCTCTGCTCTCTAGATTACAAACAATATGACTTAAAACTGATTAAATAATAAATAAATTAGGCCATTGACTCACTTGAAATATCTGTCTTTCCATGTCTTTCAGACACTGGCATGATTGACTAGTTCTTGTCAGTCTTACTGCAGGAGTCTCTCTTGAGAAACTTCCTCTGACCATACACTTTAAGACAGGCTATGGATAATTTCTATCATAGTTTCCTAATTAATTTTATGTATAAGCTATAACAATCAGATACCCCCATGTCTGATTAATATAGCTTCTACATAAAACATTTATTTACTGTCTAATAGCCCACTATATAAAGCTCCACAAAGCAAATAATTCTTGTTTCACAACTTTGAAGAATGCATAAAACATGAAAAAGTGTTAGAAAATGAATATTTAATGAAAAAGTGAGTTTAAAATTTTCATGGTAGAATAGAGGATGGACAGTAATTATTAAAAATATCTCTAATAGATGTATTTCTCTTTGAAAGCTGGTGTAATAGTCTGACTCAATTTTTTTTGGTTTTGTTTTTTGTTTTTTATGTTTGATTATTGATAGCTTTCAAGTTTCAGTACTCCTTCTTCCCCTCTTCTCCCAAATCTAAGCAAGCTGATAAGAAGGCTTGCCCCCTCCATCCCTTTGATGTTCTGAGGGGACATATCTGGAATGTCCAAGACATGACAAGCCCCTGCCTTCTTGGGATCTCTCACCCCACTCTCAACCATTTAAAGACTATAGCCACTTAGCCTCTTCACTCTCTTAAGTCCCTCCACTTAATTCTGGACTATCTTAGCCACTGCCCTGCTTTTCTCAGAAAGTCCTACTAGGCGAGTAATACATTTTTCATACCTTCTGGTGTGTGTCTGGGTTATTAGTGTAGACATCTGCACTATTTATTGGGAGGGGGTCTATACCATCTCCCTGTGGTGACCACAAGAGTTGGTCTTTCTCTTAATGAGAATCCTAACCTCAAAATCAGAGTGCATCACTATAGGACATTTTTCTTTAATTGTTCAGGAAAATGTGAATATTTTAAAACTATTTCTACCTTAATATATTCATAACTTCAGACAATGTTGTTGATTGCTTGTTGGACATTTTTAAGACAATTTTTTCACTTACATTGTAGTTCTTAGCTTAATATCAAATCTGAGTAAGTTACTATTGTATTTATAATATTAATATAAAATGATCAAGCTATGTATTGCATTTATTTAATTAAAACTATGGTTTTCTAATTATATTGTATTTACTTGGTTGTTAGAATTAACGTTTTGTGATGAAGTGAATTAGTACTCATTATTAAACTGTGTAATCTAAACATTTGCTAAGAAATTACCAGATAATTATTTCCTACAAACTAAAGTATGATTAAGAAGATGTTATATAAAAATAATATTTAGGAATTTATCATGAGAAGAATGAAAGTTTTTCAAGAGGTGATGTGAAGCTTCTATATAATCGCTTTGCTACAATTGTACCCGATGATTGTGGACTTTTATTACAATAATTTCAACTTCATAATGCAACCATAAAATCAGGTATTAGTCACGCAATTTTATCTATGGCAACTAAAGGAATTCTAGATATATTTCCAAGGACAAACACACAGACTAAACTTTTAAAAGACTGACATTACTCGAAATTGTATTGATTAAAGTTCATTAATGCAGTTGATAAAACAGTAGCCTATACTTTAGTTCAGATGTTGAGTTATCAAAAATTAAAGTATTGTTGCTGAGTCTTAGTTTCCATTCTCTAGGAAGGAATGAGCTTCTTTCTTAGATGGAAGAGAAGTGTACCTAAAAAATCTATATGTGCAGTATTTAGAACTTTGTGTAAGGTATGGATCTTTTTTTATTGTGGAATGTGCTTAACTTCTGTTAAATTACTAAATAATTTAACAAGGATTAAGGCCAGCATTATTTGGTCTGTGTCCTGTAAACACAGTCTTGACTCCATGTATTATATTTTATATATTATGTATTGTAATTATGTGCTAAACACTTTTCTTTATTCTGATTCAGCACCGTCCCATTAAAAGACGTTATTCATTTTTAATTCATCAGCCATTCATTTAAACAGATATTTACTAAGAGCTAACTATGTTTAAGGCACTATGCAATTATATTGTTCTCATGCTTACACATTTCTATGTTGCTAACTTTTCATAGGAAAATGTTTCTTTTCAGTGATTATCTGAGTAAAAATTGTGCATATACTTTCCAAATCCCCTACTTGTTTTTACTCTACATTAGATTAATGGTTTCAAAATTGTGGTCTGGATATTTTGCTGGACTGTTGATTTAAAAGTCAACGTGGGATCCTGTTTAAAATTAGGTTACAGGCTCCACCCCCAGAAATTCAAAAGATGTGGAGTGAATCCCAGGAGTCAACATTTTCCTGCCAGCTTTTCTAATGATATCTTTAGAATGCAATATTTGACAATCAGAAAGTTGTATTTCATTATACAATGATCAAGGATTAAAAAAATATATTTCACCGTAATTTCAGAAAAGTCTCCATGCTAGTCTGCTAGCTAAGCAATGGAATTCTTGTTTTACTAATCTAGAATCCACATCTTTTATTTTAATTGACAACTCTGGAGTTTTCTAATTTACTTTTTAAATGGATTATTTTTATAGGATATCATTTAGAAAGGTTTACCTTTTTTTAAAAAATGAACCTGAAAGCTTCATTAATTGTATTTAATACATTCTGACAAAATTCATGTATTGACTTACTTATTAACACAGTAGATTGTGGGACTATACAGGTAAACTGAATTTATAATTTGTTTAGTCCATTTAAAATAATCCCTTGGTTAATACTGGTTACAATAGGTTTTATTTATGTTCTTTTGATTCTTTTAATCCAGAAGAGATGCTTTAATAGGAACATGAAGTCTTGAAAAACCTATCATCAGAGTCTAGCTCTACAATTATTGGTAGATTAGAATTCTGACAAAAACATATTCTAGTGTAGTTGGCTTCATTTTTCTTATGAAAACAGAAATATGTCTTTATATCTGTCTATCATCTGTCTGTCTGTCTGTCTGTCTGTCTGTCTGTCTGTCTACCTACCTACCTACCTACCTACCTACCTACCTACCTATCTACATCTGTTGATCTAAGAAAAATGCATTTCTATATTGAGTGCTATTAAATGATGCTAGAATAATTCTTAGATGGAATCCACTAAAGCAAAGAGACAATACGCCAGACAGGTTGGAAAATATCTGCACATACATCACTCAGCTAGCCATTGAAATGAAAAATCCTCCTCATGGCAGATGAACAGCCTGGAGGTTGTTCAGTTTGTCATAATGGATAAAGGCTTTTCTAGCATACTGTATTAATTTATGCCAAGCAAAAGCAGAAAGCAGATTAACTATTTCACATAAGAGACCAGAATGCCATGTAAGTTTTACAGTTTTGAATAATTATATATTCACAGATTGTTTTTGTCCTTTCCTCAATAATATTTTATGTGGTGTATTTAATAAGAGCATAATATTTACCACAGTTTCTCGTAAACATTATGAAAAAGGCATAGCACATAGGAAAAGATATCAAGCAGCACATGGCAAACAGGGAGACATACTAACTCCTTGTGAGATGTCAAGTGCAAATATTGCTTTAAAAAATACCCAGTTACGAAGCTGCATAGTCCATTCCCTATCCTTACTCTATTCCATAAAGGGAATTGTTCTCCAGGGGCATCTACTGAAAGCGTGTACAAAAGAAATGAGGTTAGTTTTATTAATTTACTTTCTTCACAACTGAATAGCCATAGCTTTATTCTTTCATTCCCCTTGGCACTACTTTGTTCTTTCTTTAATAACAGTAAATGTGAAAAATCAGGATTTGTTTTATTCAGCTTCATTTCACTGGGAGCGCTGTAGGGAGATGAGATTTGAAACTGTTCACTATAATGTATAGTATATCTGGATTCTCTTAACTGATGATGCGGTATCACTGAAAATGACTCACTTTGGTATGTGCACTTTATTAGAGCATTAAGTCTTGAACTCCTGACTTCCTTTGAGTGGCACCAGCAATTCCTTAGAAAGAATTGCTGAGATCTGTAAGTGGTGTTCCTTTTTCAATGTTCTGTTGTTAGGGCAAACAGAGCTTGTTGGCAAACATAGTTACAGCTAAGAAAAGTAGACCATTTGGGATAAGCTTTCTATCATACATAAATGTATGTTTGCCTACAGAACCGCTAATTCACATGATAACAGTAATCCCCAGATGGAACTTTTCAGTTTGGAGCACTGTTTCTTCCATATAGGTACTGAGAATAAAATGATTAATAAATTTGTCAAGATAAATTTACTTATATGTCACTTATAGTATAAGAGACTAACAATAAACAAGAAAATGTGATATGTATATGTATATATATATATATATATATATATATATATATATATATATATATATACACACACACACATACATACATACACATTTGTATATTTATATATAAATTTTATGCTGTTATAAAGGGAAGAAGAAAGCAATAGCCTGAGTGTTGAAACATGCTTTTTAATGATGGTTTATTGGGATAATTTCTTGTGAAATAAAATTGACTGGTTTAGATGAGTCAACCTTTCAGAAAAAAAAGAAAATCTTTTTATATACCAAGGATGCCAAAAAAAATGTATACACATGACTTGTATTCAACTTTTATTATCATTATATATTATTACAATTTTAATATAGTTTCTTTCCTTTCTTAAACTGTATATACATTCTTTTGGTACCCTCTACTTAAGGTGCAACATCTGTGAAGACCCGGAATTTGGAAAACTGATTATTAACACAAAATATGAGCATAATGAGTCACTATCTATATTTTTACTCACCCATATTTATGAATTATTTCCTAAAGGCTAGGTACTTTGATGGGCATGAAAATTGTATTAAACAATCAAAACCTTATAATCATAGGGCTCCTAGTGGTCAATAGAGTAGAAATAATAAGAATAAACAAAGGAGTAATTACTGAGATATTAATATGAAAGAAATTCCTTAAATTCTCTGTTCTTCAGGTTGCTCAAAATAAAGGAAGCATTAATACCAGCTTGTGAAATTAACAGCTATGCAATCAGTATAAAGACATGGTCATTTAAAAACTTATTTGGAAAATTATTTTATGTTTTTAATTTCAATATATTTCAGAAACTCATATTAAGGTTCTGTAAAACTCTTATAGTGACAGCAAATGGACATTAAAAATCACTCTTTTTAGAAAAGCAGGCTTTAAACTCAAGTTGAAACAGACTCTCATAAGATTTAACTCTGCTGCAGTAACTTAATTAGTTTTCAAATAAAAAATTGTTTATTTTGCTTGTATTCTATGAAAAAAATTGTAAAATGTTGCTTACAAATTATATTTAGATGGACAATGAAAAGTTGGATAATTTCACTGCAGAATTAGAATTAATTAACCAATTTTGATTCTAGAACACAAAGCATAAAGTCTAAAATTGAGAACTCAAATGGAATTAAAAGTAGTTAAGGCATACTGTAAGGAAGAATTATAGAACTGGAAAATGGCCGATAGAAAATTTTCAAAACAGTATACTGAGAAGAAAAATAAGAATGAAAAATATAGAAGAAACCAATAAAGAGACATGGGTATCAGTAAAATGTTTAATATTCACACAGTTGTGTCCCAGAAGGAAAGGAGAATACAAAAGTAAAGAACGTTTTAGAAGATTTTGGCTATTAAAAACTATTTAAAATATTTAAAATTATGATAGGTATTTTTTTTTCCAAATCTGATGAAATACATCAACTCAGAATCAAAAAGCTTGGTGAAATAAAAATAGAATATGGTAACATTGCTGAAAAGTAGATTTAGAAAGGAAACTTGAAAGCAAAGAAGAAAAATAATTTCAGCTCAATAGTAAGAATAGCTAACTTCTCAACTATAAGATGGCATATGGAAGACAACTGAGTTAGATATTTAAAATTCCTAATATCAGCCTACCTGTAATTCTATATCTAGCAAAAAATATTTCTCAAAAATGAAGTGGAGGGAATAAGTTGTCAACCAAGTAAAACAGAGAGGATTTGTCATTAGAAAATTTGAAAGAAAAACTACAGGAAATAGTTTCAGAGTGAAACATGATTGTGAGAAAACATGAAGAACAATGAAAAAGGCAAATATACACATAAATTTAAAGGATACTCTCTGAATATTTATTCCTTAAAACAATAAGAGTAATATATTATGGGGTTTAAAATATATGTAAAAATTGAAATATGTTGTAAAAACAACACAAAATAGAGGGTGTTACCAAACTTTATAGTTCTAGAAAAGTGGTGAAAGTAATATTTTTTAATTACAAAAAGTTAAAAGTAAAGTTTACAATTTACAGAGGGATCATTAAAATGATAGGAAATAAACATTAAAGCAAATTTAAACCATAATGCAATACCAAGTGTTCGTAAGGTTGTTAAAGGCTCTTTACACTTCTGCTTTATAACCAGTTTGTAAAAAACACCGTTTGGTGTGATAGGACTAAAGCTTAATATATGCATACTCTGTGAACCAGGATTTCTTCTCCTAGGAATACAGCCAGGAAATATGAATACATTATTTATTAATATCGTAACTAATCATAATAACCAAACATTGCCATAGTAAATTCATGTACATTTACAAAATGGAACACTAAACGTTAATGGACATTAGAGAACTACAATTGTTCACAACAAGGATGACTTTCACAAATATGTATTTGATCAAAAGAAGCCAGAAACACATTTTACATATTGCATGACTCTGTTCATATAAAGTTACAAAAGTAACAATACAAATTCATGGTTTTGGTTTTCATTATACTGGTTTCTTTTTTTAGAGTGGGAAGCTACTGGAGATACTTTGTGGGATTCTTACTGTAGTAGTGTTCTGGGTTTCTGATAATATTCTTGTATATTCATTTCTTGAAAATCTGTTGACTTTTTTTATGGATGGTATAGTTTAAGATGTACAATTCTAAAGAAAGAATGCTTACACTATGTTTATATCCTATGTTCTTCTCAAGTAAAAAATTATTCCCACCTGTTTGATATTAGAGATGTTTATAGTTCATTTTGTTTCTTGTAGGTCATAAATATCAGTTTAATTATACCAAAAGTATTTTTATCTATTACTGAGATGACATAAATATTCTCCTTTAATTTAATTCAATTTGATTTAATCTGCACTACGTTTCTCATATATAGTGAAAACTAATGAGCGTTTTTAACATGCTAAACCTTTTTGAATGCCTAAAAAATACTAATTTATTTTTATAACTATTTTGTTTTTATATACCTATCTTACTCCTTTTGGTAATATTGTTTACACTAGATACATAATATGCATAGTGCATATTTCAGTCATTTTTTTTGTTTCCAGAATAAATTGTATAAAATTATGATATCACTTCTTTGAAGCCTTGGTAGAATTGACATTGTAAAATTGCTCGTTCTGTTTTCTTTTTGTGAGTGGAATTTAAATTACTTTTTAAAAATCTTCTATTCTAAATGGTTAGTAAATTTTGTATTTCTCTCAGTCTGGCCAACATTGGTTCTAAATTTTATGTAAAGTAAAATTTGACTTTTTTTCTTTTTTTAAACATATGCTGTTAAAAGTATGTTTGTGACTTTCTGAATGTTTGGATAATTTTTTAATGCTAGTTTTATATCATTGCGAACAAATTTTATTAAATATGTGTTATGAGACTATGTTGTTAAATTAAAAAAAAAATTCTAGATTGTTTCGTTCCCACTGTCACTTTTCACTGTATTTATTTGAAAAGTATGTGTACTCTCTTTTTTATATATATTTTACCAAGGGTCTGCTTTTATTGTCTTTCGACATTTTCTTGAATTTTAACTTAGCTGAGTGTAAAATGTTGGTTCGAGGATACATTTTCTCTCACAGAATTTCCCACTTTCCTTTGGCTTTTATATTTTTAAAGACCATACTGAGATCAAATAGTTTTTTTTTTCTTATGCATATCATATATCTTTAAATTCTGGCTTTTTAAAAGATTATTTTCCATATATGATGCTCTGCAGTTTCATTAAAATTTGCATAGGTGATACATTTATATATACCTTTGTGGTCAGTCACTGTGGTTTCTAAATATCTAAATTGAAAACAATCTCTGAAAATATTAAGCCATTATATTTTCAAATATTGCCTTTTTTCTATTGTTCCTATTTTCTCCTCTTTGGACTTCTATTCCCATTAGATATATTTTGTCTTCTTTTTCTACCCTGTTAAATTTTTCTTTTGTATCTTTTTTTTAAACTTTGTCTCTTCAAATTACATTTTAAAAAATTCTTTAGATGATCATCTAGTTTACTATTTCTCTCTTCATCTATCTATTTTATCTTATTTAATTTATCTAGTTCATTTTTTTATTGCACAGTTTTGAGAATGTAAGTGATTATAATTTTCATATCTAAAAATTCTGTTTTCCACTCCAAATATTCCTAGTCCTTTTTTTATAGTCATTTTGACCTTATATCTTTAAAATTGTTGTATCTCCTATTGGTCCTTTTATCATTACAAAATGATATTCTTTGTCTCTTGTGAAAAGAGACAAATATTTTAACTTAAAGTCTATTTTGTTTGGTAAGTGTAGTCTCCTCTGCTCTGTTTTGATTATTATTTGTACAGAATGTCTTTCTCTACTCCTGTTTCAGCCTATGTGCATCCTTAAATCTAAAACGAGTCAGAATAGAGTTGTGTCTTGTTTATTTAGTCCATTCAGCCACTCTATGTCTCAATTGAGAAGTTTAGTCATCTACATTTACAGTAATTATTATTATTTTTTTAGGTTCAGATATACAAAAACAGTAGAGTGATTGGACATTTATATACCTCATGAAGTAACAACCCCAATAGGTATTACCCAACGGATATTGTACATGGTAATTAGAATATTATTGACTATATTCCCTATGCTGTACTTTATAGCCCCATGACTTTTTTCTAATTATAGTTAATGTTCACTATTATTTTAGATTAGTTTCAAGTGTACAATGCAGTGGTTAGATATTTATGTAGTTTATGAAATGATCCCCCTACAAATTTAGTACCTATATGATACTATGCATAGTTTTTATAGTATTGTTGACTATGTTCCCCATACTGTGTTTTACATCCCCATGACTGTTTTGTAACTACCAATTTGTACTTCTTAATCCCCTTACCTTTCTCATCCAGCCCTCCAAGTCCCTCCCATCTGACAACCCTCAGTTTGTTCTCTGTATTCATGGGACTGTTTATTATATCATATTATATTACATTATAGATTTTATATTATATTATACAATTTATATCATATTATTTATATTATATTACACCAGGTCTTATACTAAAATAAGACCCAGTCTTATATTAATTTTTGCTCCAGAAGATGCATTAGAGCTGATTGTCAGGCTAGGTCTTATTTTCGGGGAAACATGGTACTTAAATACATACATGCATATATATCAGGGGTGCCAAAAAAATGTTTAAGAGATGTTATCTTAAAAAGTGTTATTTTTTTCATGTATCTGTCCGGTTTACCCAGCACCATTTTCTTACTTCCTTTGTCATAGATTAAATGACCATACAGGCGTGGCTTTATTTCTGGGCTCTTTATTGTGTTCCATTGATCTGTGTGTCTGTTTTTATGCTAGTACCATACTGTTTTGATTATTATAGTTTTGTAGTGTAGTGTGATATCAGGGAACAAAGTGCCTCCCACTTTTTTCTTTCTCATGTTTTCTTTGGCTATTAGGGTCTTTTATGGTTCCATATAAATTTTAGGATTAGTTGTTATAATTCTAGAAAAACACCATTGGTATTTTAATAGTGATTGCATTGAATCTGCACATTGCTTTAGATAGTAATGACATTTTAACAATATTAATGTTTCCAATCCACGAGGAAAGTATTTCCTTCCATTTAATTGTATCTTCCTTTTTTTTTCTTCAATGTCTTATATTTTTGAGAGAACAGGTCTTTCACCTCTTTGGTTAAATTTATTCCTAGATGTTTTATGTTTCAGGATGCAATTGCATCCAGAAAATATTTTCTTAATTTCTCTTTAAGAATAGGTTTGTACATGAATAGTTTCTAAGGAATTACATAATCCTGTATGTGGTTCAATTCAATTTCATGGTGATTGCATAAACAGGTTGTATTTTAATCCAATCTGCTATTGAACTAATAACTGCCAATTTTTGAGTGAATATCATAATATGGGTTTACAATACAAATGAACAATTAGACATTTTTAAATGATATGTAGTTTGAATGGTTGCTGAATGATACTTCAGTTTTTCCTTTATGACAATATAATCATTTGGGTTTGCTGATTTTTGCTGAGCCGTATTGCTGTGTCTTTTCACATTTATAATAATCTGATTATCCTGAGTGCATTTACTTAGCTGGATTACAGTTAGAAAGATGGAGTGGCTACTTAAACTATGACTCACTAGAATAGTTATTATATGTGATAATTCAGTGAGACAAAGTGAAGGAATTCTCTGCCTTGCTAAATATTTTCAACACAGTTGAATAATATCTCTATTTTCTTACTTTTATTCCTACTCTGTTAAAGTGTTATTAATACAGTTGGTCCTTGAACAACATGAGTTTGAATTACACATGTCTACTTATACACTGATCTTTTACAATAAATATACAGATGGCTCTCTGTATCCCAAGGTTTCATATAAGTGGATTCAACCAACCACAGACTGAAAACAGTATTTTCGATCCTAATTTGGGAATCTGTGTTTATAGCAGGAGGACTGACTGTTGCATTGTTCTACTCCATTTTGCATAATGGACTTGAGTATCAGCAGACCCTACATTGTTCAAGGATCAACTGTAGACAAATAAATAAAATAGATTTAATTTTATTATTTTTTCTTTCACCGTGACAAACATTAATAGCATGTTAGTGAATGAATGGCAATCCCTTAAGATAAAATATGTTAATATTTGTATTATTTAGCATATAACAGGATTATTAGTAAACAACTATACAAGGCATGTATTAAAACATAAAAAAATGAATGTTTATCAGTGATCCAAATCACAATTGAGTTGAAAGCAAATTCACTGTCATTTGTTATATTATAAGTAACTCCCAAGTTTCAAGGATAATCACCTTACCTGATATTGTTATATATGATGATGTGGAATATTTTAGTTTTTTAGGAAAAAATATGTATTTTTTCAGATTGAAAAGATTTAAATCTTAAAGACCAAATTAGAAACTATCCTAGCACCAACTGACAAGAAAATGTAGTGTTACTTAAGACAATATAAATGCTAATAAGGTCTTAAAAATACTAGCTTTGATAAAAGTAAAATAATTTATTCATAAAGACAATCTATTTACAGAAGAGTTAACTACACAAACCAAGATTGTAAGTAAAATTTTAGAAATAATTCATTATCATTAGTAAGTTAAAGATAAGAAACACTAATGTGAATATGAAACTTTTACAACAAGCAAGTTTAAGGTCAACGACAGTTTCCATTATCATGGTTGTTTTGATTTCAGTCAGCTTCCTTCTGCCAACCTGAGATGATCCTGCCCTTCTCCAAATAAATAGAATCTTCATATGTGTCTTAAAACACAAGCACACGTTGACTATTGTATTTTATTTGATGATTCATACATTTGTCAAGTACTCAGTAAAAGGGGACAACTGATATATTCATATGTCTCAAGTTTTAAAAAATCAGCCTGGGAGGTCTCGTTTGGTTTGGGAATAATTATAACAACAAAGGACAATATCAACTGCATGATATAGTTACATAGTTAACTACATAGAAAACACCTTGAAATGTGTATGATGCTAAAATACTTGTATAAAGTCGGTGATAATTTCAGTATTACAGACTGCATTAATACCATTTGCAGTGTGTAGTAGTAGATACCAAAATATTCTCATATATTTTCATTTAAAATATTTCCCCCCCCGATGTTTGAAGAACGAGGATTTCCGCTGAGAGATAATACCTTATTTCCTTCATAGATAAAACAATTGGGTGGAACAGCTCCTTTGCTTAAATATGTTCAAAATGTAGTAGTAATTAAGATAATGGATTCCAGAGACACAGTCTTCCCATGCCACTTACTAGGTATGTGACTTTGGGCAAGTTGCTTAATTATTCTAAGCAATAATCTGCAAAATGAGAAGAGTGAAAATATTATCTCCTAATGTGATTTTTTTTATTGAGAATTAAATGAGTTAATATTATGAAGACTTCTAACACATGCATGGTAAAATTAAAGTGGCATCCCTGTAGAGATATTCTATAAGGAGTTACATATTAAGATATATATCTCTATTTAAAAAAAAAAATTATATATATATATATATATATATATATATATATATGATTTTCAAAACTATATATATAGTTTTGAAAATCAGAAAAGAAGTGTTGGAGGAAGACATAAGGAAGACATTATCATATAGAGAAAGATCCTGGAGAGAAATACCATGTTTCCCCAAAAATAAGACCTAGCCAGACCATCTGCTCGAATGTGTCTTTTGGAGCAAAAATTAATATTAGACCCGGTATTATTTTAATATAATATAATATAATATAATATAATATAATATAATATAATATAATGTAATGTAAGACTGGGTCTTATATTAATATTTGCTCCAAAAGACACAATATAGCTGATGATCTGGCTAGGTCTTATTTTCGGGGAAACAGGGTATTGTAGCAATTGAGCAAAAATATAAGGAAAGAAACAAGAGCGATTTGAAAGATCAAGGAAAAATTCGAATAACCATAGACATCACAACAGTATACTATTTGAAGAATAAAGGAATGATGCGTAAAGTCAAATATTGCAAGAAAGAGAACTGACAGGAAGTGATAGCTTTGTTAAAAGATGATTTTTTTTTTAATAATAATTTTGAGTCCTGATTTATATAGGGATGCAGAATGGATAAAGACTACCTGAAGTACAATGGATATCCTTCATCAGTAATGCTTGATAAGAAAAGCAGGATAATGAGTAAGATATAAACCATTCAGGGAGGCCGGATAGCTCAGTTGGTTAGAGCACGGTGCTCTTAACAACAAGGTTGCTGATTGGATCCCCACATGGGCCACTGTGAGCTGCATCCTCCACAACTAGATTGAAACAACTACTTGACTTGGATTTGATGGGTCCTGGAAAAATACACTTAAAATAAATAAAGTTAAAAGCAAAGAAAAGAAATAAGCCATCCACTTGAATGTAAACACATCTTAAAGTGATAAGCAAATCACTTTAGATGATGCTGATATGCAAATTGAAAATCAAAATGTAATTGAACAGGTTTTTCTTCTTCTAACAGATTTAAGAAAAGTTCTTATTCGTGGCCCTCTGTCATTTTAAGTTATGTGGATAGGCTTACATGATTTGAAGTTTAGCTGTCATCTAGTCTAATTTAGAAGTTCTTATCAAATTACCATGTCCACATTTACATATTTGTGGAGAATGTAAAATTCAGGTCCTAACCAAGAGATACTATGACGAGTTTAACAGAATTTTTGGATCAGTATTAATATTTAAAACATAAAATTAGAGAATTATAGTCCTTGGATATAATGTTGGCTGAGTCATCAAATGAAATACTGCATAAAACAGGGTGTCTGTCCTTAGCTGAAATGATTATAAGTACAGCATTCTTATAAAAATATACTTTTCTTTTTTATAACTTGTAATTTGCATCAGTTATAATTTTATGTATGTTTTTAAAATAAAATTTTGAAGAGGCTTGTAAGTACATTAAAAACAGTGGTCTCTTTTCTTCAAGCTCCATTCCTAATACTTTCAACTCTTTGAGTTGTTTCTTCTAGAATTAATCTTACCAAACCACATATAAAAAAATCTATGTTATGAATTATAAAAAAAAAAGCAAGTTCCATTGAAAGTGTGTTATATTAGATAAAGACTATAGTGAATTTATGCTTTTTTCTTTCTCGCCATTTTTTGAACATACTAATCCCACAATTTTTGTTTAAAAACATTATTTTGCTCATGAAAATATTGTTCCTTATTTAGTCAGGCAGTGCACTTTAATTGCATTTCCATTTTTGTACAACTTTTTTCTTTTACTCAAATTACTGATTGTATTTTTCATTTGCATACATTTCTTTGAATTTATAATAAAATCTTTTCAATCTTCTAATAGCTCTGTAATATACTTATTTATATTAATTTTCCACGTAGTTAATCCTGTTAAAATAATCGAATAGCTCATTTTCCTCATTGGTCATAGCCCTCCTGCAGCTATCTTTTCTTCTACACTGCTGTAAATCTAGGTTTGCTTTTATTGTCATCAGAGGAACCCACCTATGTCCCCATGCCCACACATATTTCTTCTTGTGTTAATTCCATAGCCTCAAGCGCAAGTCTTAATTCTTATTTTTTTTCCTTTGTATAATCCTGAGGAAGTATAAGCTTGTTGGAAGGGTGGTTTTCTTTTTTGTTTTCGTTTTTCTCCCTTCTTCTGCCTCCTGGCCCGCCCACTCCAGTACAAGCCGTTGTTTCTCAGTCTAGTTGTGTAGGACACAGCTCCCTGGCTCATGCTGGTATTATGAGCCTTGCACTCCCCCTGGCTGAGGCAGTTGGTCGCCGGTTGGCAGCTCATAGCACCTTATGGCAGCTCTAGCCGGCTGATGGCCACTCACGGAGGCACACGGTATCCCACGGCAGCTCATACCAACCTCTGGCTGCTCACGTCAGCCCAGCACCAGGGTGAGCCGTTGTTCACAATCTTAGCTGTAGAAGGCACAGGTCACTGGCCCATGTGAGAATCAAACTGGCAACCTGGGCATAGTGCTCCTAACCGCCTGCCACCAGGCCGGCCCCTAGAGTGTGTGTGATTTTTTTTTTTTTTTTTAATACCATAACACTTGATAAATAATTGGGTGTCAGATTCTAAATTGAAATTTACTTCATAACTTTAAGGGATTGCACTAACACTGATGTTCAGAAACTTGAAACAGTTTATACTATACATCCTGCTTCAATTTGACCTGATTTGGTTTGTTGTTTCTTATAAGGAGTCATCATTTCTTTGGCCCTAATTTTCTGAAATTTTACACTGCCATGCCCTCATATGGATCTATTTCATTAACTGAGCGAGAAATAGATGTGCCCTTTCCATCTGGATACTTAAGTCATTCAGTTATGATAAGTTTTCTTTTACTATTTCCTTGAACCTTTTCTTGCTGATTCTCTTCCAGTCCTCAAGCTCTGCAAAGAACTTACTGATTTCGCTATGAACTGCCTTGATTATTCCTCTAATTCTTTTTTTCTTTTCATCTATTTTTCCTTCTCTTTGTTTTTCTGTTCTAACTTTTGGGAGATTTGTATAACTTCTAAATTTTTATTCTCTATTAATTTTATGTATCAAACTTTCAATATTCAAGATTTTAGATGTTCTATGATTCTTCTTCTTTTTATCATAGATACAATATGTATTCCTTACCTCTGTGAATGAGAGCCTGAGTTCCTTTTCTTCTTTCATCTTGGCAGTGTTCCTTAATTACATTGCCAACATGCATATTTAAAAATGAGGCATTAAAGTGCTGACTGGAATATTTGTCTGTATTGTGGACTTCCCTGTAGCAAATCAGGTAGCCAGTAAGCTTTTTTTATTTGAGGACTGCAAACATCAGTACATGCAGGTAATTCAGCTACTTCAGAGAAGGAGTCCCTAATTCCTTGTTAGGGACACATTAAATGGGTTTTCAGAACTCTGGAGTTGTGATAGAAGGTAATAAAAATTGGAAGTTGTGCTGGGAGCATTAAATGCAACAGGCCTAAAGTTGGCTGAGCTCAGTTACGGAAATAAGAAGTGTACCTCGGTGGTTCTGATCCCTGGTCAAGGCACAAAACATATTGATTAAGAGTGTTGCCTATTAGCTATGGGTCTGAGGCAAGTTTCTGGACAATTTGTACCAGCTTCTCAACACTGTGTGTGTGTGTGTGTGTGTGTGTGTGTGTGTGTGTGTGTGTGTGTTTCCCAACACTATATATTGATAACAGTGATATTGGTGATTTGCAACTGGTCTTGCTGATATGCCATTGGGGCTGGTTTTATGTCAAGAGCAGGCCTGCAAGAACACCAATGTGTTAGAAACCACAGCAGATATTCTATCTTTATCTTCCTTGTCCTGAGGTTTTCTGTGCATGTGTTGGTCGTCCCTGATCTGAGACAGAAAGTGTATCCTATATGACCCCTAAGAGGGAAAACAGTTGCAGCTAGCATCTATGACACAAGCCCTTACACTAATGCTATCCCTAAATTGTGTCATTTTTATTGCAGCAGCTTAGATTTGTATGCATTTTCATTTTGAGTACTGTAATCTTTTATTTAACAGTTGGGCCTTACCTAAATGCTTAGTGTGAAAGTCTTTTCTTAAGTTACCCATGTCTCCTATTCTCCAGTTTAGTCTGATTCCACATCTAGACTTTTTGCTATACTTTGGATCCCTGTATCTCTGGGACCCAGTCTCAGGCTCAGTATTTTCATAGAACATTCCTTTCAGTTTCTGTGGAGATGATTTCGTTTTGGGATCTAGTAATCAGTCAGGCTTCTCATATTGACTTTCTTCAGTCAGGTACTCATCTTTAGAACTGGTTGTTTTAATCCAGCTTTCTTATACATGCTTCTAATTTTTGACTGTCATGGAGTTTTCCTGGCTTACTGAAAAGTCATTTTTGATTTCTTACTCTACTTTTCAGTTTTATTTATCAAAGCACAAGATTGCAGTTATCTCATACTTTTGATTGAAACGGAGTTTGTGCTTCTTATTCTTTATTCTGGATATCTGTGGGAAATGGTAATTTCTGGAAGGAAAATCTAGATATCTAAAAACTAGAAAACTCAAAGGTAGATTTTGGTTCTTTCTCTAGACCTAAGCTAATCAAAGAGATAGACATACACCCTAGGGAAAATGCCAAAGGAAAAACTGAACAATTTTCTTTTCTTTCTTTCTTTCTTTCTTTCTTTCTTTCTTTCTTTCTTTCTTTCTTTCTTTCTTTCTCTCTTTCTCTCTTTCTCTCTTTCTCTCTTTCTCTCTTTCTCTCTTTCTCTCTTTCTCTCTTTCTCTCTTTCTCTCTTTCTCTCTTTCTCTCTTTCTCTCTTTCTCTCTTTCTCTCTTTCTCTCTTTCTCTCTTTCTCTCTTTCTCTCTTTCTCTCTTTCTCTCTTTCTCTCTTTCTCTCTTTCTCTCTTTCTCTCTTTCTCTCTTCTCTCTCTCTCTCTCTCTCTCTCTCTCTCTCTCTCTCTCTCTTTCTTTCTTTCTTTCTAATTAAATTTATTGTTGACAATGGTGACTAAAATTACATAGGTTTCAAGTTTACAATTCTCTTAACCAGGCTTTTGTTTCATACCAAAGGCAAAATTACTGGAAGATGTGCGGGGGTGGGAGTGGGGGGGAGGGTGCCTGTGCACCCCTGTGGGGGGTGGCATGTTGGGATGGGGGAGTGTGTGGATGTTTGTGGTTTTCCCCATGATCCAAACCCAAACATTTATGTATTGTGGAGAGATAGGATATACAAATATAAGAATGTTAAGCATGTCAGTAAAAAGAGAGGGAGTGATGTCCATGTTTTCTTCTTTGTGGGAAAATATCTTAGCCCATTGTCACAATTTCATGGACCTGTAAAAAGGAAAAAAAAAAAAAAAAAGTATTTCAAATACATTACCTTTTTCAATTAATGAGTCTCACCTACAAATCAGTATATCTCAATCAGTGACCTAAAATCTAACAATACTCTTGAGTATATGTCTCAAATCATTAGAAGCAGTAAGATTGGTAAGATTGGCAAAGAGCTTTTCTTCCTTCATTTTTTTCAAGGCAGCCTAATTGATTGTCATGGACTTGTGGTTGTGCCAAAATATGCCTTCTTGGAAATATTATTCATTCATTCTAACCTTTATACTCTTCAACGTAAATTTAAACTTTCTTCTATAATAAGATAGATGTATTACCTGGTCTCTTCAGTACACAAATTGCACCATGTGTTATGTATTCTTATTCTGCAACAGTTGTTTATCCCCTATTTTTGAATCACTTCTGGGGAGTTTGCTCAAAATTCTTAATGTCTTATAAAAATGAAATCTAGGCTATCATATCAGCTTTTACATATCAAGTGTAGTTAAGATGGATTTGGCATTTAGGAAGGAAAGATTTAAGAGATCTGTAACTGATTTGCTTCCTCCTGGAGGATGCTTGAAGCAATGTTGGCCAGGACCGGACGTATTTGTAAAGACTTTTTGGAATTTACTAACGAGAAGGTGATTGAGAAAGCTCTTATCTTACATAGTTTTCAGAAAACTACCTGATCTGCCTAGATTGCTTATTGAAAATAAACTTGAAAATAAAACCAGATAGACTTGAGAATGAGAAATTAGTCATTTACATTTTCTAACTGCTGGGGGAAAAAAAAAAAAGGAGTATAAGAACTACTGTATTTCCCAGAAAATAAGACGTAACCGGAAAATAAGCTTTAGCATGATTTTTCAGGATACTCGTAATATAAGCTCTACCCCCAAAATAAGCCCCAGTTCAGATCGTCAGCCAGACAGATGCATTTAGCACATCCGTTACAACACACGACAGACATACTGAATTATAAAATAATAATGTTAATATACAATTAAATATAAATATATGTAATTGACATTAATACGTAAAATAAATGATAATATAAATTATAATTAAGTATTTGTAAATACCCAAGCAGGTGCCTTTGGACAAGAGGTAAATGCCTATGTAAACGGATGAACTGGAGACTTATTGTTGAATGACCAATCGGAGTACAGACACAATGCACGAATAACGTGTACACTTGATAATGAACAGACGTGGTTGTGTCTAATATGAATCTTCATAATTCACTACGTCATGTGTTGTAACAGACGTACTTAATGCACTCGTGTGAAATAAAGAAATGTTTTCTGAATTTTGGTGCAGGCAATTTTTCGTTGTTTTTGTGTGGACCATCATTCTTAACTGTCATCTTTTTTGTTGCCACTCCTGTCTCGTAAGTCTTCAGTTAACACTTGATTTAATGGTAGATTTATAAGTAATAATATTTTGACCCCCAGACAAGATGAGTGCAAAAAGAAAGAGCTATTCCATCAAGTACAAGAAAGGAATCGTGGAGGACTCCCAGGGTGAGAATCTTACAGCTTTCTGCAAAGAGAAGAAGTTGGATCTCTGAATGGTCCAAAAATGGCTAGCAGAGTATGATAACCTCAGTCAACAGGTAGATGAGGGAAATGCTAAGAAGCACAAGTGTGGACCAGGTTGGGGAACTATTATTTCCTGAGACATCATCTGTGAATAGATTGCTGACAGGAGAGCGAAGGCTTTGGTTGTGTGCAGGGCTGACATTCAAGGATTTGCCCTTGCAATGGCACCACAGTTAGAAATATCCCCAGAAGAATTCAAGCATCACAACACTGGCTGTATGGCTTCCTTCAGCGATATGAACTGTCTGTAAGGAGATCGACAACACTGTTCAAGCTGGAAGATACTGAAATTATTAAACGTGCACTTGCATTCAAGTCCTTTGTTGATGGCATCGACTTTTCTAAATACCAACTCTCCAACATGACTGCTATGGATGAAACTGCAGTGTTTATGGACCAAGGATGTCAAACAACAATTGACTAGATGGGTGCCTCGTCAATCTACATTCCATCCACTGGTTGCAAAAGTGCACATGTTACCTGTATTTTGGCAATTCATCTGGATGGAAACAAAGCCCCACCTCTAATCATCAGTGAGGGCAAGAAAGGTAAGATTGAATGTGTTTCAGGCATTTATGTTCTTGAAACCAAAAAAGCTTGGTGCACAAAAGCAGTTACAAGGAAGTGGGTCGAATTAATGCTGCCACTGGTTTTGCGAGGGGGCCAGAGAGGTTTGCTAGTCTGGGATTCAGCCAGCACTCACCACGCTAAAGACATGAAGAACTTCCTTGCAGAGAGAAGAATAGATCAAGTAATGATTCCCACAGGAATGACGGCCTAGCTCCAGACTCTTGATATTGCAATAAACAAGCCATTCAGGGACCATTTGCGCATGGAAATCAATGACGACATTGAATATAGAATGGAGAGAAATCAGTGTGGAAACTTTGTAAAGCCTAGCCTGTAAGACGTCGTAAATTGGGTGAAGAATTCATGGGATAAAATCACTGAGAGCTGTGTTGCCAATGCACTACAAGCAGGCTACATGGACAAGAAGTGCTCATTTAAGGAGAGCTTTGTTATTGGATGTGAGAGATTGGGGCTAATGGTTCTATAGGAAATAGATCGCAAGAAATTCAAGCCAGAATTTGGGGTTTGAAGAGTTCTGATGATGGTCCAGAAGAAAATGACATGGCTGTATTTGAATAAATTTATATTTTTGTCCATGAATAATTGAATAAATATAGATTGTTGTACATGAATAAATGTAAATTGTTGTACATGAAAAAATAAGACATCCTGTGGAAATAAGCCCTAATGTGTCTTATGGAGCAAACATTAATATAAGACCTGGTCTTATTTTTGGGGAAATACAGTAAAAAGTTTCAAACCTAAAGAGATTCCTCTAGCACAGTTCTCATAATCAGAAACCAAAATGGGTGCTCTTCAGATTAAATCATTTGAGGCGAGCAGAATCTGATAGTTTATGCCATTCCAGTGATGCTGCTCTTGTTGTGGTTTGCTTTTTGGCTTGTATATGCAGGTAATAATTAGTCAATATTACCCAATGGTACTGGGTAAGATTTGTGATTTGTATGAAGCCAGCTACTTCTCATATTTTACATATTTTACCTATCTATAGCCATTCAAAATCCTTGTGAAGTATTACTTTTTTTCAGTCTGTAATTGTTATATGTTGGTGACTCTATATGTCCTGCTTGTGTTTTCTTTTATTGTGTATTTGTGTCAGGGGGTTGATGGGATCCCAGTGAGACAGTTGCGTTTTCCATTTTGGCATTTTTATCGTATTAGATTTGATTCATTGCTAAGCTAGTATATAGATTTAATTATTATTTTATACAAACTCGTCAGATTGTTACTTTTAACTATCGAAAGAATAGAGATGTGAACTAAATATCTTCATGGCTTTTTTTCGTTATTTATCAATGACTTCTGAATATGATTTTTCAAAGTATTATAATTCATCTCTTTTAACTTTACTATCACATAGCATCTATTGTAATGCCTTGCTTAGAAAACAAATTTTTGTCAAATCATCATTATGAATGTTCATGATATAAGATTCCACATATAAGATTCTTTCTAAAACAGCTTTGTTGAACATAAGATATGTTATGCCAGTGGTATTTCTCTAATATAGTTCAATAAGCCTTCAAAATATGTTTGATTTTCCAGAATTTTTTCTTATCAATCTCTTGTTTGTTCCTAATGGGCATTTTTTTTCCTATTTTAATTACTCACACATTATGGATATTTTCCAAAAATTATTCATAACTACAGAGATATTTAGAAATTTTACTCTGTAAATAGTTTATTAAGATGCTATTAAAGAAACAGAAGATGTCTTTTCCTCAAAGAATATGAAATCTATTTGATTAAGAACTTACAATGCAGAGATGCATGCTATTTTTCTAATGACATTTTTCTATATCTAATAATATCTTCTATACCTAATTTTATCTAATAACAGAAATACTTATACTGTCATAATCTTATGTTTATATTATCATGCCAACTATGGAAAGTTATGACTTATAATTATTCTTTAATGTGTATTTCAAAATAAATTTTATAAATCCTTTATTAAATTTCCATAATTTGAATGCCATCTATTTTAATTTTGTCAAGCCTGCTTACCTTTTCATCAATTCCCCAATTTCTTCTACATTTTCAGAGTCCATTTGCCTAGAGTATTATTGAAAACATTCATCATATATTCAATTTGTACTCAGATTAATATATATTTTTTCTTTATGACTACATCAGTTGATTTCTGTGTTGTTTCTTAAAATGTATGACTTTAACTGATTCACACGTTATAGGAATCCCCTCTTCTGAACATCATAAATTTAAAAAAAAAAAAAAAATGTGTATAAATATAGAATATTCAAAACTAAACACATGTTAAAAATAAACTTTTGTTCCCGAAGAGCTCAAGGCATGTGATAAAAGTTTTTAATTGAGATACACTATGCTTAGTATATATCTCCCTGTGTATTATATGATGTGCAGGTGATTACTGAACCATTCTTAAACAATAAATTTGGATAACAATATTAGTGTTCCTCTGCAAGTCCTTAACTTTAATTTCATTCCTCTAAGATTATTTGAAGTGTCTTCCAATAGACAAAGGAAGTGTACTTAAATTTAGAAAGAAATCCATTTGCTGATATGGATTTTAAAGACTATACATGGAATTTTTCAGGTGCTACAACTAATGTCTGCACAGGTAAACTAAACTGACTCTCAGAAATGAAAATTATATTTAAGGGTTTTTAAATTAAAAACCCTGATTTGTATGGTTTCCATAATGTACACACCCTATCATAAATGAACAAAGCTACACTTTACTGAATGCCTTACAAAACTCCTAAATATTTAATAATCTACTTTCAGAAACCAGTAGAGTCAACGCACCATGACTCAAGGTTGAGAAGGTAATTGTAAGATGCTTTCGTGTTGTCTTAAAAAAAATGGCTGAAGTTTTTATTCTAGAAATTTATAAGGACCTATAAATTTGTTTCTAATTTACATTATTGTGATTTTGGAAGACGCAGGAAAGGAGGTGTGATTATTATTTCTCATTGCATAAGATAGTTCTCCACCTTCATAAAATAAACACTTCAATTTTTGAAAAAAATAGCCAACACTTTTAGAATTTTAAAAATCTTTTTTTTTTTTTTTTTTTGTAACTTTTTACATGTAAGTGGTGTGAACAAGTTTATTTTTTATTTTGGTATTTATTTTCCTGTTTTTTTTTTTATTAAAGCTTATTTGGGTGATAATTGTTAGTAAGGTTACATAGGTTTCAGGTGTACCATTCTGTAATACATCATCTATATCTCACATAGTGTGTTCACCACCCAGAGTCAGTTCTCCTTCCGTCACCATATATTTGATCCCTTTTACCCTCACCTACCGTCCCCCTCCTGACTTACCCTCTGGTAACCACTAAATTATTGTCTGTGTCTATGAGTTTTTGTTTCTTCATTTATTTGTCTTGTTCGTTAGTGTTTTCAGTTTTGTATACCACATATGAGTAAAATCATAGGGTTCTCGACTGTTTCTGTATGACTTATTTCACGTAGCATAATAATCTCAAGATACATCCATGGTGTCGCAAATGGCTCTCTTTCATCTTTTATTATGGCAGAATAGTATTAAAGTTTAAATCAGATGAATGTCTAATTAAAGGTAACATTTGGCCACTTCCTATGTGCCTAATGATAACTAATTTTGTGTCAATTGTATTTTTAGAGTTAGCACAGTAATTTCCCACTTGATAACTAATTTTTATAGGACGTCTAAACAACTAAAACTTTAATGTCTACATGCATCTAAATATAAATTTGGCCTTTTTCCCCCCAAATTACTAGTTATCCTAACACCGAAAAACCTTGCAAAAGGCTCTAAATAGCTGTGATTTTCATATATTTCTTTTTAAATTTTATATAAAATAAGATGCTCTCTAATTATAAGTAACATTTTAATTTCTCTAGTATAAGTGCATTTCTTCAGGAATATTTGGAAAGGGTGTTTCATTCTACCTTACAATATTGTTAGATTTAAGACTACCTAAACTACTAGTAAACGGGAAAAACTGCTGTTTGGGACTAGGTTATCAAGGAGGGTTTGGTAACCTCCCTGAGTATGTCAATCAATATGAAAAATTCAAGTGTTGAGTTCCTATTATGGGCAATGGTGTAAAACAGAAAGTAAGTAATTTTTTCTTTCAGGTTGTGCCTGCAGCATCAAGTGATAAAAACAATTATAAATTAAGTAAACTTGATGTGTTGCTTAAGTCACTGAGAGGATAAATATAGCAGCCCACAATGTCATTTTCACAGTTACATTTCACACTATAACCACATATTGAGAAAAAAAATGTAACTTTTAGCTACATAGCAGCCTCTAAGGGCTCTTGGTTTTGTTAATATTTTCAAGATATGTAATATCTGAAAGATTTAGTAATTAAAGATGTAAATTAGCTTGTAACATTTGTGAGAGCATTAAAATAAAACAAAAATTATCACTTCCATCATATGTGAGTTTTGTAATTCTGTTTAGTGAGAAAATTATTTTGTACCAACCATTTATTTGCCTTCCATCCATGCATTAATGCTCATTGAAAAGAAAAAAAATATGTATAAGGTTAACTTTTTTTTTATTTTTAGTTCTTTCTACAAATGAAGAGTTAGAGTTAAGTTTTTCATCACTTTCAAATTTCTATCATTGAAACTGTTTTAATAGGATTTTATTTCCTAGCTTAACTCTGATTTATTTCCATCCTTCTGAACTGTGAGTGCTACATCCTGTATTTCTGACTTTGGAAAACTGGATTAACCTCCTTCTCCTTTTCATAAGGAAAAGGAAAATTATTACATTTGCTAGTAAATATACTGTAATGTTATTTTAGCAACCATTAATACTATGCATTTTTAACATTTGCTTTATTCCATGTACTTACATACATTTAAAAAAAAATTATTTGTGTGTAGTTCATGGTTCACAGAAAAATCAAAGACAAAGTACAGAGATTTCCCATATAACCTTTCCTGTGACATTATTTACCTCTCCTACCAGACTGATACATTTATAACAATTGATGAACTTTTATTGACACATCATTATCACCCAAAGTCCATAGTTTACAGTATGCTTCACTCTTAGTGTTGCAAATTCTGTGAGTTTGGACAAATGTATAATGACATGTGTCAATCATTATAATATCAGATAGGGAACTTTCACTGCCCTAAAAATCTGTGTGTTCACCTCTTCAACTCTCTCTATCTCACCTTCTGGCAGTCACTGGTGTTTTTATGGTCTCCATAATTTTGCCTTTTCCGTAATGTCATATTGAAATCAGGCAGTATGTAGCCTTTTTAGACTGATTTCTTTTACCAAGTAATGTGTATGCATGCTTCCTTCAGGTTTTTTTTTTTTTTTCAATTCCTGGATAATTGTCTGGATGTACTACAGTTTATTTATCCTTTTACCTACTGAACAACATGTAGGTTGATTCCAAGTTTTGGCAGTTATGAGTAAAGATGTTCTAAACATTCATATGCAGGTTATTGTGTGAATGTAAATTTCCAACTCTTTTGAGTAAAAGTCAATGAGTACAGTTGCTAGATCTGATGATAAGGGTATGTTTATTTTTATAAAAAACTGCCAAACTGTCTTCCAAAGTGGCTACACCATTCTGCATTCCTACCAGCAAGTACTGAGAATTTCTGCTGCGCCAAATCCTTGCCAGAATTTGGTGTTGTGAGTGTTCCACATTTTAGCATTTCTGAGAGGTGTGTAGTGGTGACGTATGATGACGTATGATGTCCAGCATCTTTTCATTCTTATTTGTCATCTGTATATCTTCATTGGTAAGGTGTGTATTAAAGACTTTGACCCATTTTATTTTCTTAGTTTCTTTTTAAATTATCTCTAGGACTTTATCTTCCGAAATTTTTATTAAATTTATTGGGGTGACATTAGTTAACAAAATTATATAGATTTCAAGTGTACATTTCTATAATTTATCATCTATATATTACATTGTGTGTTCACCACCCATAGTCAGTTTTCTTATTGTTGAGTTTTCAGGGTTCTTTGCATGTTTTGGTTAACTGCTGTTTATGAAATGTGTCTTTTGCAAATATATTCTTTCTCCCACTCTGTGACTCACCTTTCATTCTGTTGACATTATCTTTCACACAGAAAAGTTTTAGATTTTAGTGATCCAGTTAATCAATTATTTCTTTCATGCATCATGCCTTTGGTGTTATATCTAAAAAAATCATCACCATATCCAAAGTATTCTAGATTTTCTTTTATGTTCTAGAAATTATACAGTTTTGTGTTTTTCATTTAGGTTTGTGATCCATTTTGAGTTTCTTTTTGAGAAGAATCAGTCCTTCAACTTTGTTCTTTTACTTCAATATGGTAATGGCTATTTGGAGTTTTTCACCTGCTGCTTCCTTTTTTATTATTCTTTGAAGATAGTGTGATATCTAGAACGAGTTACTAGCATGTTATTCATATGGATTTAGTTGATTTTCTAAATTAGCTGGAATTTTCTTGTGACCCTAATTTTATATAAAATATAAGAAATTTGAGGTATGAAAAGAAATTGAGAACTTGAGTATTGTGAATGTGAATCAAAATGAGTTTCATTTTCAGAAAAATATACGGCCAAGAAGAATAATTTTTGTATTGCGCAATAATTAAGAAAATACATGTAAAATCATTGGAATTCACAATTTTAATAGAAAATACTTAATTTAAAATAGGATATAACACTTCTAAAAACATCTTGTTAAAGGATTAAAACAATTTTAATGTGCTTGTGTCCCTGTGCTTTCTTACTCTAAAATGTTAGTAATAATTTTTATGTCAACATCTATATTTAATACCAACACTTAATTTTAACTTCATTAAAACATTTCAATTAATATTTCAATTAATATTACTCTGGAATCCTGAATTAAGGTATTTAAGAAAATTATTTAAACATCTTAAAATTCATATTATTTACAAGTTTCATATGATGGCTGGCAATTAAGTTCGTGAATCATTGCTATGATGTTGCTAACCTTTTTTGATATCAGAGGGATTATTCATTATGAATTTGTACCAACTGGACAAACAGTTAACCAAGTTTTTACTATTTGGAAGTGCTGAAAAGGCTGCATGAAAAAGTTAGACGAACTGAACTTTTTGCCGACAGTTCATGGCTCTTGCATCACGACAATGCACCAGCTCACAGGGCTCTGTCTGTGAGGGAGTTTTTAGCCAGTAAACAAATAACTGTATTGGAACACCCTCGCTACTCACCTGATCTGGCCCCCCAATGAGTTCTTTCTTGACCCAAAGATAAAGGAAATATTGAAAGGAAGACATTTTGGTGACATTCAGGATATCAAGGGAAATACGAGGATAGCTCTGATGGCCATTCCAGAAAAAGAGTTCCAAAGCTGCTTTGAAGGGTGGACTAGGCGCAGGCATCAGTCCATAGCTTCCCAAGGGGAGTACTTTGAAGGTGACCATACTGATATTCAGCAGTGAGGTATGTAGCACTTTTTCTAGGGTGAGTTCACAAATTTAATTGTCTGGCCCCATATGATTTCCTGCTCAGTAATAGCTTAAAGAAATTAAGCTCTAAAATACTGTAGTCTCTTTTATGTAATATATATGGAATTTCCACAAAGTATCTCAGTTCATAGGTTTGATTTCACTGATTTAATATAACAACATGGAAAAAGATGTTCTAAATGTTATCAACAATTGAGAGTAAGAAGGTGGTCTTTGTTGGGAAATTCTTTGATAAATGTTTAGATATAGAACACAGGCCTTCCAAGACCTGATTTTGTTGTCACAAATATTTCCAAAGAAGAATGGGCTTCCTCTAATTAGAGGGAAATTATGTATATATTCTGTAGTAGTATCTAGGAATATGGGTGAAGCAACACTGGGAGTGGTCATTAAAAAGAAAAGCTGAGCAAGAGCGTAAAAAAAAAAATGTGTCCTTTATCATGACTCTTTATTTACAACATTCAAATTCTTAGGAAAACTTTTTAAAAGTTATTGTTATTTTTTATTTTATTTTTAAATTAGTTTCAGGTGTACAAAACAATGAATTAGTTAGACATTTATACTCCTCACAAAGTGATAACCCCCTCCCCTAATCTACTACCCCTCTGATATCATATATAGCTGTTACAGTTCCACTGACTCTGTTCCCTATGCTGTACTCAAAACCTTTGGCATTTTGGGGGTTACTACATTTTGTGCATATTTCTATATGTGTGAGCAGATACCTATAGACGAATGGTCTAAATTTCACACCTGAGGATGTTCTCCATGGGAGTCATGAACACACACTAGTACTACCACACAGAAGAAATACAAATAAAGTTTATTTGGAAAAAAAAATATGTTTAAGTAGAGCATTTTCAGGGCACCTAGTATTTTCTAACTTCTGGCAGTCTTCAGTACAAGCTAGGCATAAGTATTCTACATAGACCATGGCCAGTGTTCCAAGAGAGAATAAGCCCTACTTCACACTGTAGTATATACTTACAGAATTGCAGGTTAGCGGAAAATTGGTTAGTGACAATAGTTTTTCAAATTAACAAGAAATCTATCAAGGGATTGTTGGGCTGAGGAATTATGCTAACGAGTGTGTATACTGAGGGACAATGTAGGCATATACAAGGGCTCTGAGAAGAGCCTCGCTACTCAGAATGACGACAAATTGTGACATTCTTGTCTCTCTGCCCACTGGCACTGTTCAGTTAAGCCTTCTCTCTCAGCTAAATTACTGAAAAAAAGATGGAAATGAGCCTCAAAGTTCATCCATGTTTGCCTCTTACCAGGTGATAACCCAAGATTAGATACAGGTGATAACCCAAGATTAGCTACAGGTGATAACCCAAAATTAGATACAGGTGATAACCCAAGATTAGATGCAGGTGGAATACAGAGTTTTGGTGGTGGTGGAGGAGATTATGAGAATGCTCTTACTGTTTAGAGTCAGCTGCAAAGATTACTGGAGATTTTTGTCCAGTATATCAGTAACGCTAATCCTTGTCATAGAATAAGATATTACATGCAATGTATGCACATATTAATAGGAGTTTATTTAATAAAGCTGAAACAAACCAAAACTTAAACTAAAAGTAAATACCTCACTGGTTTGTGTATGAAGAAGGGAAAAATCTGTTTTCGCTTTCTCCCAGGAAATTTCTTCATGGCCTTGTGGATTTGCCCTGCTTGGGAAGTTGAATTTCAGAGGGAATGTATTTATCAGCATCTTGTGTTGCCTTTGTTGTATAACTGATGCCTACGGTGGCACAAGGAAGATTGTCTTCCTGCAAAGAAAAATATCCCTAAATACTTCTACCCTGCTAGTTTGCATAAAGCACTCATGTTCTATAATTGCACTGTATAAGAAAGATGTATTCAATCATAATCTGTAGCAGTCTTCAAGCCTAGCACATATCAAGCAAAATATCAATTCCATAGAATTCCCCTGTACCCTCCCTAATTATAGAATTTATTTTGTTCAAATTAACTTTTTCTTGCTGTCTTTCCACAGCTACTTTGGAGATCCTATTAAATTTATAGCCTGCATCAAATGCAAATTTTTCTATGAAGTGTTTTCTAATTCGCTACTCAGGGGAATCAATCCCTTCTTTGTGCTCCACGGCATGACAGAGTATAAAAATGATACTTGAAGTTAGCCATATCTGGGTGTAACTTAGATGTTTTTGATATTTTGGCTTAAATGATCTTTTTTTTTCTGCCTTTCTGTTTTTGTCTGTTCTTAATGTCTTGTTCCTTCTCTTTCTAAATGGCAAGTAGCAGAGAGTCTTTATAACCACTGTTCAAATCAGCACTGTATTTCAGCTACAGTTTCACAACTTATGTTAAGGATGTATTAAAATACAGTAATACATGTAATAAACAATAAATATTTTTAGAATGCTTAGGGAAGTAGTTACTTCTTTCGCATCCTTCCTGTGTGATTACTCTTTCATTTCCCAAACTTCCCATATCCACAACCATTTTATTGAGAGACTTCGGGGGAGGGTCTAAGGGCCAGGAGGACGGTGAGATCCAATGTCTTCTCCCGGCTGGGATCCAGCTTCACAGCTACCAAAAGCAAAATTCTTCTTAATACCTCCTTGTCTCCATTTTAATTCTAAGACTGCTTTAAAACACCAGAAACAAATGTAATGGGTAAAAAGAAAAAAGAAAGGGAAAAATGTATCTTTTTAATATTTAATTTATTGAGGTGATGTTGGTTAGTAAAATTATATAGGATTCAAGTGTACATTTCTATAATACATCGTCTATATATTACATTGTGTGTTCACCATCCAGAGTCAGTTCTCCTTCCATCACCATATATTTGACCCTCCTTACCCTCTTCTAACCTGTCTTTACTCTCTGGTAACCATTCAACTGTTGTCTGTGTCTATGAGTTTTTGTTTCTTTGTTTACTTGTCTTGTTCATGTATTACTTTCAGTTTTATATTCTCTACATGAGTTAAATCATATGGTTCTTGACAATTTCTGTCTGACTTATTTTGCTTAGCATGATAATCACCAGATCCATCCATGTTGTCACAAATGGCAGTATTTCATCTTTCCTTATGGCATGTTCCAAATATAAGTTTTTTATCCCTTAAGATAATACATATGGCTAGTTATAGGAAAGTAACACATGTTATGGGAGATGATAGTTATAAAGGCTGGAGAGTATATGGGCAACGTTTCTTATGGTGATATTATACTGGAGGTGCCAAAACAACAAAAAAATGTATACATATGACTTGTATTCACATCTTTTGTTATCAGTATGTATTGAGTATTACAATTGTAATAGTTTTCTTCTTTCTTACAATGTATGTACATTTTTTCGCATCCTCTGTATCCTCTGTATAGAGGGTAACAAAACTTAAAATTTAGAAGTTTTTCTTCAAAAAATAGGTTCTCCCTATGGAAAAATAAATGAGTTATTTGGGATTAAATGGGGCATTAATTAATTTTCATTGAGTGGGGTTTCAATGAAAAGCAGATATGAATAAAATTAATGAAAATGTACCAAAGCAAGTATCCAGCCTATTGATAAATGAAAATATATTTTAATTTTTAATTGGTAATAACAATAATGAAAAAAAATTAAAATTGTTATATAGTTGGTTTATTTTTAAAATGATCTTTATTGTTTTCAATTTAAAGAAAATTAACATTTTCTTTATTAAAAGTATCAATTTATTTTAACTTAATTTGGTAGTGCTACATAAATATAATATTAAGGGCATATACACTGAAATATACTCTATAATGCCTCAGTGATGTGTTGTTTTAAAAAGTAAAGCAAATCATAAATATCCTACTATATTATTACCTTTTATAAACTGATAAAATGATAACCTACATAACAGTATAAATCTATTCTAATAGGAAATTAGGATCTACCGTCTACATACAAGACCAAATAAATCGTATCAGGGTTATATCAAAGACTCAGAGATGTCTTTGATATAAAGACAAGCCAAGTTGAGATGTTATTCTTAAGGTTTACTCATTCAATAGCTATATAGTATGTAGTATATACATGGAATATAATGCTGGATATGAATACACATATTTCCTTCTTTCATGGGATTATCTAATGTGAAAAAGACATTAATTATCATATAAAATTTTGATTGTGAAAAAGTGTTTTAAACAAGAGGTAGACAGTAACCTAAGGTGTGTAACAGAGAATGATAAGTCTGAATCTCATAGAAGTGTTTATAGAGACATGAGTTTGAGCTGGGTTGAATGACTGAAAGTACTATATTTTAAAAGGGAAGGGAAGATTGTTCAAAGCAGAAGAAACAGCATACACAAAGGTCCTATAGTAAGAAACAGCATGAAGAATATGTAGGAAAAAATGGGGAGCAGAATGTCTTGACACGAAACTAGATAATAGCTTAGACTATCATATAAGATAAACTATGAAGAACTTGTGTGTTAAATTAAGAATTTTTGCCTTTATTTTTTGACCCATGAGAAAATATTAGCTTTCTTTTCATGATGGATAAAAATAATTAATTTTATAGTTCAGTATGACAACCTTGTATTAAGTGTACAGAACTGTTAGGAGAGGTTATTAAAGGAATAAATAATTCAGGCATTACTTCAAAATCTAGCTGAAAGATGATAACAGCTCAGATTACATTGTAGCAGTCGTGACATACATAAGTTAAAAGATTTGAAAAATAATTTGGAACTAAAATTTACACGATATAAATATGAATGAAAGAAATAAGAGAGTTCACCACACTTTAAAGCAATGGCACACATTGAATTATACACTCAGGTATTTGAACTTGATGAATTCAGTAACAGAAAACCAGCATTCAAAACGGAATGAACTTTAGGGAGAAAAGTGAGGAAATATCCAATTTTTATTCTCCAAGTGTAATATTGCATTTTAAATTGTGAGCAGGTTTGGTGAAGTTTGAAATCATTGGTTCATTTTAGAAGAAATGAATATGTGGTATTAAGAGAATATGTACTAAAAGCATAAGGCCGATTTTGAGTAAAAGCCCCAGAGTCATGATGAGAGCATAATGCACAGTAAAAACTTAATAATTTTTATAGCATGACTGAATAAACAAATAAATGAATGTATGAGAAGAGATAAGAACAATAATTAGTATTATCGGTAGTCAAGTGGTTTAGGATGAGGAAACAGTGTTCCGAGAAAACATTGATATAGCTATAAGAAAGTTACCGATAGCCTCTAAAGGAATAATTTCAGGGAAATTATACTGCCGGAAAAAGAAATAAAATAGTAATAAAATAAAATAAAATGTAGCATGACTATTACCATGTATAATAAAGTAAAACAAAAAGCAAACTTGCTATTGTCTGATAAAATTCATTAAATTTAGTAAAAACCATCTCTCCTCTACTGAAAGGATGCAATCTAAACACTCGCATTAATAGCGATGCTTTTAATACTGTGGTTCTCCAATATTATTTCATCAAATACTTTGTGTCCCTCTAGGCTTTTTATTTTATACTGTCACATTTTATATTATAATTGAATATAATGATGACCTTTCCTTTCATTATTTTATTGAGAACAATACAATTTCAGGAGAAGGTGAATGACTTTTCTAAAGCTACATAGTATGTCTGTGGCTGAACTATGGTGGAATCTGACATTTGTCTTAATCATGTCTCCACATATTTTCATTATTCAAAGACGCTTGTGTTATTTAGTTCATGCTCGACCATTTATTAGGTTTGATTGAAACATTTGTTTTTAGGAGACAAATAAGTATTGGCTGAATTATATGCCCAAAATATCCTACCTGGTATTATACTATTTCTAGCACTGTAGGAAAATTTATATTTTTAACTAAAGGACAGGTACAATCAATCTTATCTATTTTCTGCTAGGTTTATGTATTTGTGTGTGTGTGTGTGTGTGTGTGTGTGTGTGTGTGTGTGTATGGCAACAGCCTTGAGAATTGTTCATGATCTACATATGTCTTTGTAAGAGGGTTGGTCAGGAAACAAAATAGAGTGCAGTAGCTATTAAGGAGATTGTTGCACTTCAAATACATTGTCTTACTTGTCAATTCTCTTTATACCACTAAGACACATCACTTTGTATGCATTATTTGTCTGAAAAGTGTACTTTAAAGAGGTTCTAGTATAGCTTTGATGTAACTGATATAAACATTGGCTTTGATGGTGAAACACTTTGTTCCTATTAAACTTAAAAAGCACATATCTGAAGGTTGAAGAGTTAAGAAGTACATAGAGGCTGCCTTGTGTTTTCTCAGCTTCCACCTGTCATGCTTGCTGCTTTGAAATATTTATGTCCCTCATTGTTCTGTCAAGTATAAGACATCCTTGTTAACATTTAGACATAATTTAGGACACATTTCACAAGCAAACTGTTAAATATTTATGCCTGGTGCTCATTACTAACAAAGCCCGTCACGTATGCATCTATGTTTCAATTATTAATGAAGAATTTGGACAGACCTTGTTTTTATTGCTCTGTTATTCTGAAGATTAACTTTTTCATATTCTCCCATACTAATATCCTGAGTTGTTTATCACTTGATTTAAAGAGATTGTCTCTTCTTTTGATATTAAATTTGTTTTGTGTTTAAGTTTCTTGAAAATTAGATGTAAAAAGATAAAATAAATTAAATTCTTTACATAAATATATACAAACCCTTGTGCACATGTATGGATTGCCTAAATTGAACAAAAATATTAGTTTATTTTTGAAGGGAAAATGCATTTCAATATTAAACAATGACATTTATGAGACTGTGTTTATTTAGCCTTTTCAGCCATGCATAGCTAAAAGCATTGCTATCTATAAATACAGGTATCCCCTGCTTTTTGAAAGTTTGCTTTATACTGCTTTGCTTCTACAGAAGACCGACATTAGTACCTTGTTTTCACTAACTGAAGTAAATCTGAAAAGGATTTTCACTTTTACCAAAAAAGACATAAAATGATAGCATTCAGCATTTGTTTTGCAGCGAGCCATTGTAGAGGCCACGTGCAGCCTGAGCAGCAAGGGTGGTCCCACCAAGCTCGTTCCCCAGGAACCACACTCCACATCTAAGCATCAACCTGCCATTGCTTTGAACATCGTTTCAGCTTATGGAAAATTTCATAGGAACATTCTACTTTCAGATAATGGAAAAACCTGTGTATAATGGGAAACAATATTATTTGCCCTAATACAGTGTACAAGGCTGTTACAAACAGTTACACAAGTGGAACCATCTGAGCAGTTTTTATTACTGGACTTAGGAATCATTTAAGTTCTTAAATTTCTCACTACTGCAGAAATTACTGCACATCTTTTGATATCACTAAGGTTATTGATTTTTTTAAAACACATGAAGACTATAGAAATAATCAGCTATTTATAACATCCAACTCAGTTGAGGAAACTTGGCATGACAATTAAAATAATTTCCGATGCATCTATGAATTCATGTAATCTCCCATGTCTGGTTGCTTAAATAAATCCCAATGGAAAAAAAAAAAAAGACTAATAGAATTTGGCTAGCCTTTTCTTCCAACATAGTTTACAGTTCTTAATTTTGGAATATCTCCGTTATAAATGAAGATAACATTTTTTAAACAGTTACATTACCGTGGCAAATTTATATTGGGTTACATTTTTAATGGAAATTTTTTCTGAAAATTAATTGCTTGGAAGAAACCATAACGCTGTGTAAAAAAGACAAAAAAGTATGATATGGTAATACTAAAAGAAATCATAAAAGTCCAATCTTATAGACAATAGGAAGCCCAAATGAGTAACAGTAACTGAAGTTACTGCCTGAGGTAGGTTAAGTACTGAACATTGGGATGTCAGATTTTTAAAAAAAATTTGAGAAATATTTAAGACATTATATAACATTTGAAAGTCTATGTAGGATCATTTTCGTTGTATCACAAACCTGAAAGCCTCGAAAGGGCCTTCTAGTAAGATTTTTAAATCTATCTCATACAAAACTTAGTATTTTACTCTTTTTACTGACCATAAAACTGTAGTCAAGATAACTGAAAATATTCTCATTTTAAAATTATCTTTTCCTTCCTAAAAATGTATACCAAATCTAGGGATAACATAGATATTAGCATTGTGAACTAATGAAGAAGAAAATAGTAGTAGAGATATTTTGAAGTACCTGAAAAAAATAAAATAAAATGTGTTTGGTTTCTTCAGTTTTTCAACACATATTTTTATAGAGTCAATTAAAGGAAAATAGACAAATAAATTTGAGGTAGTGATCACTGTTATGGATAAGGAGCCAGAAAAGAATGAGGATTTGAATGTTGTATTACAAAGGATGTTTAAAGAAGGTCTCTATATGAAGGGAAATTGAAGTACCAGCAAAATGAAAATGAGGAATCAAGCAATATGAATATTTCAGGGAAGGGTTTCCTAGTTAGAAACAGTGGCACTTGCAGAGGTCCTGGGACACAATTAATCTATTTGCATTCTAGGAATGCCAGGGAGACTGCCCGGACTGTAGGTGAATGGACAGGGAACATTGTTAGAATGTGATACAAAGGATGGAACCAGAATGGATGGACAGAAAATGTTGGAAAAGTCTGAAAAAACAAAACAAAAAACAAAACACACCCATCAAGAGACAAGAGGCACTTGGTTTAGTAGAAAATAATTGGAGTGATTGAGAGGAGAGGTCTGATAATTGGATTGTCTATAAACACATGGGCTCGGATAAGATCACCTGGGTTTAATATAAATGTGCAAAGAGTATAAGGCGATGGAACATTCCTTGGAACACTTTTTTGAAATTCAGTTCTTGAGGTCAGGAGAGTAAAGAGAAATGCCTAGTAAGAAAGGAGGACAGAGAAGAGAAATTTATATCTGGGAGGGGGAGAGTATTTCAAGAAAGAAGGGGTGGGTTTTGGAAAAGTAAGGTTTTTGTGACCTTGACAAACCGTGAGTAAAATTCTGATAGTAATGGTCTGGAAAGATAATAATAATTGTTAATAATAATAATATAATAATAATGAAACACAGAGAAAACACATTTTTCAACCTTTTTTTCTGTATAAAATTCACAGAAAACAATTGGCCAGTATTAGGAATAAGATATTGGGTGGCAAGAGGAGTTTCTTTTTTCCCAGGTTTTCTGCTTTTTTTTTCCAATATGGTTGCTTTATTTTATCATCGAATATACTTTACTGTAAGCTTTTTAAAACACTCTTCTGTGATAGGGTCCACACATTTCGGCAGATGCTATAGAGCCCCAAAGCACGAGTACAGTTCAGATCCCCTGCCCTGGGTGCCTCTAGTCAGACTAGCCTGGCTTTTAATTCTGTATCTGACACTTTTTTCAGGTTTTAATTTTTTATTTGCACATTAAAAATGTGCATTCCAATAATCAAAATCATTTTAAAACTTGGCACTCTGATTAAACTGCATTTTACAGCCTGTAGGACCCCTTGAATCAACTTGAGTTTTTAGTCTTGCTTTCAATTGTGTTTCACCCAGCTTTTTTCTTCACTGACATGCAAGTTCTTTTCCTGCCCGGCCAGCCAGACAGGCAGATGGGAGAGGTAGATGTGGTCTTCATTGTCAGTACTTCTTTGATGTGAAAATGGGCAGCACAGTCATTTCAACTTGACCCAACCTCTTTTCATCTTACAAAATTAAACAGCTAAAAGAAAGAAAATAAGAAGGCAATGCTTGTTGGATGTACAGTGAACGTTGGTGTGCATCCCTTGTTACGTTTCGTCTGCTCGCTTCTTCTGTTCAACTGTTCCTTTGAAAGGCACTGGATTTTTCTGTTGCATTTTTGCCTTCTTCAATTTCGACTCATTGAATTTCTCAGTCTCAGCCATACTGGGTTCATCAGACATGGTTGCAGAGGAAGCAGAGCTAGGGTGGGAGCAAGGGGAGGCAGATCTGCTCAGTGGTCTCTGCTGGCTGAGTGCCAAGAGGAATTTCTTTTGATAGTAGGGGAATTGTTGCACATTTATGTATATGAAAAGACCATTAAGTGGATGAGAGGAAATAAATAAAACCAATGACTAATGATACAGGAGAGAAAGGGAGAGTCGCTTGAGGGCATTCCTGGATTTTACTGTGGAGAGGGGGTATCTAAATTATGTGAAGCAATTACTTTAGAAAAGATGTTGAACATTTCTATCTGAAAAGGACTGAAGACAGATTCTGTGGTTATACATATATATACGTATAAACATATGTATATGTATAAATGTATAGGTGTATGTATATGTATGTATATGTATATATGTTACGTATCTTGGGGTGGAGGGCATATGCGGTTTCTCTTAGATTGCTTTTATTTTCTTACAGAGAAAGCAATGAGTTAGCTACTGTGCATAATCAGCTGGGAGAGGGTGAGAGTGAAAGAGTGGAGATTCGTATTAGGATCACTGGGCAGAACTAAGGGCATTCTTAAAACTAATGATTATGAATTTAAATTATAGCCAGATGTGGGTAGTGAGAGATGTTAATGGTAGCTCTATGACTATAATAATCAAAATGAGGTAAGTGGAGTTATATGGAGAAATGACAAAATTATAAAGGAAGAATCAATGGATTAGCGTTCTTGGTGAGGTTAAGTAGTTGGAATCAGGGTTTTTGTGGGTTCTAGCTGAAAATATAAAAGCTGATGTTCAGAGAGCATGCTATTTGATATTTGGGTTATTAGGTAGGTGCGATTATTGGTGATGACAACTTCTAGGGAAAGATTATAACACTGTGTGACTCATGTAAAGGGTAGAACAAAATTATGGAAGGAAAGGTCACCAACAATTTGGTCAGAAGAAATGTAAGAGAGAGAGACTGAGCCATTAGCTGACACTTTAGGGAATGAGGAGGAGGGTTCAGCATCTACCAAGAATCATCACAGGTGCACAGAAAAACGCCATGAGCCTCGATGGAGCTTCAGAGATTTATTTTATTTTTCTGGCTTATTTCAAGATTTTTCTTAGTCTTCGATTTTCTGAAGGTTGATTGTGATATTCCTCGGTGTATATTTTATGGTATTCTTCTGCTTGGTATTCCCTGAGCTT
This sequence comes from Rhinolophus sinicus, assembly GCF_057876585.1. Lineage (NCBI taxonomy): Eukaryota > Metazoa > Chordata > Mammalia > Chiroptera > Rhinolophidae > Rhinolophus > Rhinolophus sinicus. The sequence goes on from NC_142516.1 coordinate 175,271,398, forward strand.
CATGGATCTGTGGTTTGATGTTCGTCACTAGTACCAGGAAATTCTTAGTCGTCATTCATTTAACTATTTCTTCTATTCTTGACTCTCGTTCTTCTCCCTCTGGTGATCCCATTATGTGTATTTTCCAATTTTTGTTATTGTTCCACAGTTCATGGATTTTCTGTTTTGTTGTTTTTATTAGTTTTTTCAACTTTGTATTTCAGTTATGGAAGTCTCTATTGACATTTCTTCAAGTTCACTGATTATTTCCTTAACTGTGTCCAGTCTCATGATTAGCCCATCAAAGGTAGTCTTCCTTTTTCTGTTATGATGTTTTTAATTTCTTTCTGATTCTTTTTAAAAAGTTCCCATCTCTCCATTTGAATTACTCATCTGTTCTTCATTGTTATCCATTTTTCCTATTAGAGTGCTTAGCATTTTAATCCTCATTGTGTCAAATTCCCAGTCTGATAATACCAACATGTTTGCCTTACCTGAGTTTGGTTCTGATGTTTGGTCCATCTCTTCAGACTGTGTGCTTTTTGTTTTTGTTTATTTGTTTGTTTGTTTTATTTTAGTATGCATTGTAAGTTTTTGTTGAAAGCTGGACATGATGCAGTAGGTAAAAGAAATAGGTAAATATGCCTTTAGTGTGATGTTTTATATTTATCTGGGTAGGGATTAGGCTTTATTTACTGTTTGCTGTAGCTGTTGATGTTAAAAGCTAAAATTCCCTCTGGTGTTCTTGCTTTTGTCTTCCCCCGTCCTTCCAACATTTTCTTCAAGTTTTATTAGAGACTTCTTTTTAACATCTGAGATGCACAGTTTATTGCTTTGCATTCCTTCATTCTTACACAGGAGCTTTACTGAAGAGGTGGTAAGGTATGTATGAAAAGGAGGTATTTTATAATTCTGTGATTAAGTCTCAGTCTTTTAGTAAGCTCATGCCGTTTTGAGGTGACCTACACAAGTGCTGCTCAGTTTTGTTTTGTTGGTATCCTCTTAGCTGAAACAAGATGGCTAGTAGAGAGTGGAATTTGATATTTACCTCCCCCAGGTCACTTAGGCTCTGGTAGTACCATAGTTGCTTATGCTCACTAAATACTCCTGAGGTCAGGTTAAGCTAAGAACAGAATGAATTTCAAATTATCTAATTTTTTCCTCTCCCTTCTGGAAGCAAAGGGACTTTTTTTCCTGACCTTCACAACAAAAATGTAATGGGGCTCCTAGAGGTAATAAAATTCATGTAAGTGTGTGGGCCCATCTCTGACTGGGTCCCTTGGAGATTTTATCTCTCGTATTTGTCCACATTAAGCCTTCAGAAATGTACAGTTTAGGTTTTTCCTACCCTGATACTGCTCCTGCAATTCTGCTCCAGTGAGCTGACTCTCTGTATCCACCTGTCTTGCCCTTCAATGTTGGGGGCAGCGCTTTACACTGTACCTCAGTTCTCTGATAGGTCGGAACAGTTGACCTATCCACTTTATTCAGTCTTTTTTTTTTTCCCCCTCTTGGCTGTAAACCGAAGTGACAACTTCGAAATTCCTTACATACCAGACTGGAAATCAGAAGTTCTATACAGTTTTTAAGGAAAGATCAAAGAGTCAGGTATGTGACCTGCAATTAAAAATAAGGATTACGCCAACTTTGTATTATACAAAGTGTGAGAGAGAACTCTATGTTTCACGTTGGCCAATATAAAATTCTTCCTTCTTATGCAGTCTATTATAATGGAAAAATATAATTAAGTACTGTAAAACACGTAATATTTTATTCAGCTTTGAGTGGAATACCTTCATATTCCAAATAACTAAGTTTAATAATATATTTCTAACATGGACATATAATCTGCTGTTAACAACATAATTGAATTCTATAGTACAGTGTCTCAGCAAGTCTAGCAGTTTTCCTTCACAGATCACTAATCCTATCCAGTGGTTCCAACAGCTGTACTATAAATATCAGAGGAGGTCGCCATCCATCATGGGCACATTTATATCAAGAGGGCTCCTGGGATATGATATGGAATCCACATCAACATGTGTGGAGAAGAATGCCAAGTACAGGTTTGTGGAGTATTGTGAACAGCATTGGAAAAAATATAAAGATAGGCTCTAAAGGTGATAAAATCTTGAAAAGTACTGTAATAGGAAAAAACTGCAAACCTAGCAAAAACACATTATGTTTTTGCAAAGCACAAAGCACAAATATATTGTTTAGCTCAGCTGGAATCTTTACTTACCGCCTTAGGCAGCTATAGCACTAAAATGAACATATATATATGTATATATACACACACACACACACACACACACACACACACACACACACACGTATATATTTAAGGCAGTTTTCCAGTTTTATTTTTATTTATTTTTATTTTTTAGTTACGTTTATTGGGGTGACAATGGTTAGTAAAATTACATAGGTTTCATGTGTACTGTTTTTGTGGGGCCTGTTGAGATGTAGGAATGGGCAGAGTCAGAAGAGGACAGAAATTAGAAATGAAGGTGCTCAGAGAGGAGATCATAAATGATAACCAAAACACTTCCTTAGTTTTAGTGAAACAGACAAGATGGATGTTTTGCAGTTATATGAAACATTTAGGATATGATATATACAATCTAGCTAGGATATTTAAGAGTTTAGACACATGACCATTATGATATAATCAAGGGATTTCTCATTCTTCATGCTATTGATAATAATTTGCCCTGCCATACATTTGGAAATTATATCGTTTTTAAACATGCTTCTGAGGGTTACTGGTCAATAGAATTACTTTGATCTGCCTTCTTATCTATTGGGTATATAAATTACCTTGCATTTTTCCTAAAGTTGTGTGAGCATTTTTAATTTACAGGTAGCTACACAAGACGCCATACACATGTATGCTCTGGTCATTTTCACTCTGCCATCCCCATTACCAATGAATATATTAGTTCTAATATATTTTAATGCAAGTTGCTTTAAAAACTAAGCCATTGTTCAGTTATAGAGCTAAGACTAGCCACCTTTTTAACCTGCAATTAGAGATGAAACATCTCCTACACTAGATCCTGAATTCCAATTCCTGGCCAGAGCCATTGGAAACAATTAAAGAAAAAGTTGTGGTTGTTATAAAACAATGACAGTTAGGAGCATAAGGATTATACAAAAGGAAGAAAATAATGTCAAGGAATTGGTAGCATTTGGAAGTGAGAACTGATAATTTAATTGAAAATATTTCAGTTCATGAAAAGTAAATGCAAAACATTTGTATACAGAGTTCACAGCTATAAAAGGAGCATTCAATCTCTTTTCACTGGCAACTGATATATATTAGGAGTTAAAACTTTTCCCAAATTTAAGCAGACTTAGGATAAACTTAAATTTAATGGTGAATAATACAGATTTCAAGAAAGAAAAGTAATAAATTAAGTCTATGGAATATGGCCTAAAAATTTAAGTCTGAGTAACTATTATAGGCAAAGGAAATCAGCTGCTTAAATATTTTTAATATTTTGGTGAGCAGGAAATAAAATGAAGTTTTAGTTTGGGTATTACTGATTCAGTTTATTCAAGTTAAGGCATGATAAAGTTTTCTTTTTAAAACTAAACACACTTTCACAAAAGTCCAGTAGTCTCTTGCCCAGGCAATATTATAAATCCATTTTTAATATAATTCAAGAATAAGATATATTTCATTAAGATGTAGCATAATCACATTATAATCTTATATTTGTCAATTTTGAAATCACATTCCAAGAGTAAATCCACTGATGGGAGCATTACTGTAATTTTTAAATTATAACCCAGATGTAGACGTAATTTTTATTATTTGGTTTAAAAATAAAGCATAACATCTACACATTTATTAATTCACTGATCATTCTACAATTTGTACATCTCTGAGTTTTTCAAGCCAAACCATATAAGGAATATAAAGTTATTTTTCTAGCAAATGAAAAAAAAATAGCATTACTTTTAGCTGTTCTGAATATTTCAAAAGACAGTAAAGACTATAAAAACTAAGTGGTTCCCAGAGGAGAGGTGGCTTGAGAACTGTTAATAAATAAGTAGAATGAAAATAATATCTATGCTTATATCCCCAATTCCCAGCAATTATTTAACAGATATCTATAGTTAATTTAAGTTTGTGTGATACCAGAAAGATGAGTGTTCTCATTAGGCGAGAGCTGGTCGTTTTCAAAATTACTTAAATGGAGACAGATTTTTCTAAACTGTTTCTTAGCTGAGGAATTTAAATTCAAATCCCAAAGAAAAGCTTTAACTGTTTCACAGAATCTCACAACAAATTTGCAAAGAATTTGCACCATTACGGAAAAAAAATATATGCTCAAAATGATTAAATTATTTGTCATGTTCATACTGCACTTGGATCTATGTTTACCAGACATAAAAATACATATTCTTTTTGTTAAGCTCCCTACAAGCACTCATATACTAATACAACGTAACAATTATGTATTTCTTTGTCTTTCTCTCTCTGTCTCTCCCTCTCTCCATAGTTAGATAGATAGATAGATAGATGCATGATAGAGATGTTACTATAAATAGTTCATATGGACATTCTTTGCAACCTGGAAGTAAGTGATAAAAATCAGTAATTTTTATGTATTTTATATTCATGTGGATGTTTATAGTTATAAGGATATTTTAGTCAACAGAATATTGCATATTTGAGAGTGGTCCCATAGGATTATAATGGAGCTGAAAAGTTTCAAACAACTTTAACCTGGGTGTGGATGAGGGTGACACTGAGAGGCTCCTGAAGGTGGTTCCTAAGAAACTAACGAATGAGGAGTTGTTGGCACTGGAACAGGAAGAACAGGAATTCATCGCTGAAGAAGGAGCAACAGAAAAGGAAATTGCAGAACAAAGAAAAGAATCCCCAAGAAAATTCAGTGAAGGGGTTATCGTACTTTTGCAGACATCAGCAAGCTCCTTAAAAAGTTTGAAAACATGGACCCCAACATCAAAAGTTTTCAATAATAGAGAAGAATGTTCATGGTGCATTATCTGTTTATAAGCAAATCTGTAGTGAAAAAAAGAAACAAACCATGCTTAGGCTGGTGAGCCCACAATAAATTACTTACACAGATACATATTGTCAAATTGTACATCTAAAATTTATGTAACATTATTAACCAGTCTTGCCCAACCAATTTAGCTAAAATAAAAATAAAAATAAAACAGAAACAAACCAAGAAAACAGCCATGGATATATTTCTGAAAAGAGTGACACTTCCTCAAAAAAAGTGCCTCAGGCAGTTCCTTCAGGAGGTACCAGAAAAAGGCATTGTTATCATAGGAGATGACAGCTCTATGTGTGTTACTGCCCCTGAATGTCCTCCAATGGGACAAGATGTGGAGATGGAAGGCAGTGATGTTGATGACCTGACCCTGTGTAGGCCTAGGCTAATGTATGCATTTATGTCTTAATTTTTAACAGAAAAGTTTAAGAAGTAGAGATTTACAAAAATTTTGAAAATAGAAAAATATTATAAAATAAGGCTATAATGAAAAAATATTTTTGTACAGCTATACAATTTGTGTTTTAAGCTAACTGTTAATACAAAAGTTAACAAGTTAAAAATATGACATTTATAAAATAAAAATGTTACAGTAAGCAAAGGTTAATTAATTATTGAAGAAAGAAAAAAAAGTGTAGCCTGTAGTAAATGGTAATGTCCTAGCCTTCACATTCACTTGCCACTCACTCACTCACTCACCCAGAGCAACTTCCAGTGCTGCAAGCTCCTAGACAGGTATACAATGTTTTATCTTTTATACCATATTTTTACTGTACCTTGTGTATGTTTAGACATGTTTATATACATAAATGTTTACAATGTGTTACAATTGCGCATAATATTCAGTGCAGTAACATGCTGTACAGGTTTGTAGCCAAGAAGCAAATGGCTCTACCAGAAGAGCCTCTGTGTGCAGTAGGATGTACCATCTAGGTGTACGTAAGTGCACTCTATGATATTTGAACAATGATGAAATGGCCTAATGACACATTTTTCAGAACTTACCCCTATCAGTAAGCGACACATGATTGTCTAGTTATTTTACAATTGTGGTATGAGTGCTTGTAACAAAGGAGTGACTTGCTTTCTGACTCCTGCCCTACTTTGCTGCTCCCATTACTTTACTGGTCCCTTTCCTATGTCTAATGCAATCTGACAGGTGTCCAGTATGGATTGTAGCCCAGCTCCCAGATATTCAGGCCCTGCCATTTCAGTTTCTCCATGACTGCCTTTTCTAGGCACTAGTGCTCAGCACATGTCCTGGTCAATTCCACTCTCTTGGTGCCATCAAAAAGCAATCTCCACAACACCTCCCTTCATTTCTTGAGTGACAGGTAAGACAGAGTTCAAATTCATGATTATGTATGAAACATATTTAGTTAAAAATAAATCAAAAATCTCAGTCTTCCCTGACGTAGAGTAGAATAGATCCATGATACCCAAACTAAAACTTTTATTTTTTACTCACCCAGCCCTCCTTAATGGCATGCTTTATTTTGGTGACACCGTAGAGGACTCTGGAGTCTTATGAGGGACTCCCTGGGGCTGGCTACATATGGACCGAAATACCTGGTACATGACACAATAGGATATATTTTACATATAACGCAATTTCTCACTACATCCCACTTTGCCTTTGTTCCCCCTGCTGCCTTCAGTCTCAGACCATTTTAAGCAGTTGGACATCTTCTACTCTTAAGAGTTTGTCCAGTGCTGACGTTTGGAACTATTGCTGATTATTTTTGCCCAGTGCCTTGTTGTGACTTAAGATAACTCTTTCCTTGGAATTGAATTCAACATAAAATGTTTAGAAAAAAAGTTTTATGTACCAATTTAAAACTAACACCCATATTTATTAGCTAGAATAAAATTATTGATTCTTTTGCTTTTCTTTTTATCATGATTCTAGACAAAATATTATATACTAATTTTATCTTTCTTTATTTTCATCATAAAACATTAACATTATAATATAAGTAGTATTGTGCCTGCAGGAGACATAAATCTGGAATTGCATTAATAATCACTGCCCCATCGTGTGTTAGGGATCAGCCATTCAAGGAGCTCCATTTAAATAACATTATTAATTTCCTGCAAAATAAATTTAAACTCATGCCGAGGGTCAAAGGATTTTACTAGGGTGAATTAAAATAACACTGCCTTTAAAAAAGGAGCCAATCATTTTGGATGAGTACCTGTTTGTGTGCTTTTCTACATGAACTCAGAAGTAAAACAATCATGTTTCCTTTTTCCTCATCAGAATACAGAGGGTGATATTAAGGTGGTCGCACTGCTGTACCTGTAGGTGATTGAAGGAAATGTGATCTTTAAAATAAGCAGCCTTTTTTAATAAAGCAACTTTTTCCTGTTTTACTTTATACACCACCAATCTTGGAAAACCAAGCCAAAGCACAACCAAACCCAGAAACAAAACAAAACATAAAACAAAAAAACAATGGATTAAACACACACACAAACACACACACACACACACACACACACACTAACACTAACACAATTCCATTCATTCATTTGGTTAGAAATGTTCCATATAGGCAAATTTGATCAGTTACAATTACCTGCAACTTCATTGTAAAAAACATTTTAGAAAATGAATAGTAATAGTTATGAAGGAGTTTTGTGTAACTTATTTTTATTGATGCTTCTTTGTTTTAAGTGGTTCTTATTGAATTGAATGTGATTTGGCTGAAAGTGGGCTAAACCTGATTTCACAAAATCTGTGTATTATTCCCAGCCTGCTGTTCCAAAATAGCCTAGCTCTAGATCTAATTTAGGAAGCATAAAATTGACTTCTGAAAGGCTAGTTAATGATCTTGTGCCTCTGTGAATGTCCAATTTTTAGACTTTTCACTGAGTAAATGAGATATATGTTTTTTTCACAAATAGTTGCAATCTAGAAACTCAACAAATTCTGTTTGGACCATTTCATATGTTAATTTTGATACTAGTAAAACAGGGAACCTAGAAATGATAAGATTGATTTTCATTCATTTTCATAGTTTTTATTTTTGAGAAAATTAATATCTACTTCATAACTTTAATAGCTTAGATGCTATATTTGAAATAAAGAGTGGTAAATTTGCTTTCCCCAAATGTGAGAAAAATGAATCACTTTCTCCTATGACAGAAATAATACTGATGTTACAGACTGAGTTTTTTAATATTAAATAAAGTTACCATTTATTAGTTTTAACCATAAGGGGCAATTAATTCTTTCCTGGGATAATTGAAGAAATGATCAGTAAACTCAATCAGTTTAATTATATTGTGCAGAATTCTTAATATTGAACTTTACAGCCACAGGAGCTATTGTGACTAAAATATTACAGGCATTATTTCATAAAGCTTAATCAATCGACTAAAAAGGTAAATTAAGACACTTATAAGAATTAAAAATATTTTTAACCACTATTTTATCAGAGGGACATCTAAATATGTCTTATTAAACTCATAGGATGTTAACTGGCCTTCTTTTCCTGATGTCTTCAGCCTTTATCACCTTTCTGTTTACTGCTAAGCATGAACTAGTAACTGCTACCAACTTGACTCTCTTAATCTCTGATTGTTCCTCTTCCTAATTGTGTGATTGAAAGTTTCTAATACATTTTAATTTCATGCTTTAATTTTTTATTCCTTTTGTCTCCTGTCCCTGTACTTTTTACAAAGCCATTATCCTACTCTGTATCCTCTTCTTCCTCCTTCTCCATTTCCTCTTTCTCACCTTCTGTCTTTCTCTGGCTCTTGTCTTGTTTTGCAGCCTCATCTGTCAGTAGGTCCCCAAAGCACCACACTCAGCCTTCTGGTTCTTGCGTTAATAAGATGGCTGGCACATAGCAAGTACTATATAGCTTTTCTATTTTATTATTGTTGTTATTATATAGATGCTATTAAACTATTATGTTATTGTATTACTATTTTTTTCTATTTTTCCTTCAGTTTAGCTTATTTTAATTTTCTGTTTTTATCCAAATCACACGGTGTTATTTGTTGTTTCTTAGAAATGATGCTTTTTGATTTGAAAAAGATAGGAGTACTAGAGTGTCCTCCATTCATAAGAAAAGTGAATCCCTTCTATTTTAGAATGACTGGTTTTGGAACATCAGTAGGTTCCTTGAATTTAAGCATTACCTGCCACAGTTACAGGAAACCAAATGTTACCAGGTAGAATATAGCATGTAGCTCAAAACTATTTCAAACAATTTATACCTGTAAGATGATTAAAATACGTACCTATACTTCAGTGATTCTGTTCTTCCACTTACAAATCACTTTTCCTGGTGTAAAGATACACATCCAATCTGGTGAAAATATCAGAGATTGAGCTTTCACCCTTTGTCTCATCACGCGGGTAGCCACCGAAATCCATTGAAAATACAATTGATAATTGTGCTACAATTTTGTTGCTTTTTTCCAAAGGAGATTTAGAAATCTGAGTCAGAAAACATGGTATCACTCTCTAGATTGTAGTTAGCATTATATAGAGATTACTACAACCCAACCATAAAGCAAGTGACATTTATGTGAAAATCCATTTATTGTTTATTGATCATAAGCTCTTTTATTCATTTCATTGACTAACTCTTTTCATATATTAACTGGTACATTACATCAATTTATTATTCATGTTTTGATTAAAATTATGTATATAACATTGTATTATTTTTATGATAACCCCCTTATTTTTTTATCTGTATTTATATACAATTAGTTGTAATATACTGTTTTATTTTAAGATAAACATTTAAGTAAAATGAGTCAAAATGAAGAAAATACATTTTAAATATGATAGAGTATATAAATGTAGATATAGCAATAATCGTGAAGTAGTATTGGAATGACTGGGAATATTTCAGTGAAGGAGATAATTATACAAACGATTAGCATGCGGAAAAGTTGTGGTGAGAAAGCATAGCGCCAGACGAGCACAAAGCAAGGCGGTAGGCCTAGCCTCGGCTAGCAGAAGGGAGACGTCGCGGTTAAGTGGTTGTGGAACGTTTTCCAGGAAAATCGGCATCGATTTATTCCAAGAATTATTAATAGTTGATGCTTACTTAAATCAAAGGATGAAGGGAGAAAGGTGTAGAGAGAGTGCTGATGGCTTGCTTTCATTTCTTAGAATTAGTTGCACACTCAACTCTAGTTCTTTGTATAATCTGTTCCCTCACCTTGGGCTACTTTTACCTTTATATTTCTTTCCTTAATTAACTTCTCTTAAAGCTTGTAATTTCAGTGCAGGTATCACTTCATTAGAGAAACTTACCTGATTCACCAGACTGGATGAATCTTTCCTATAATATTTTTCCCTAGTTGCTTATATTTTTCCTTGAGAGCATTTATTGTATCAGAGTTTTTAATTATACATCTGTTTGTTTACTATGTCATCGGCTATAGACAGTGACTGCCTGACAGCAGGATCATAGTTTTTCTTTAATTTTTTGGCTGACAATTTATCCCCAGAAATCCTGCAGCTATATACAGGGCTCTGAATAAATATCTGTTGAGTGAAAGAATGAATGAATGAGTGAAATGTTCTTGGCAGAGAAAGCAGCGTAACATTGAGAAAAGTATATAATTTCAGGATGGTTTCATATTATCTCTGGGGCTTTGCAAAAATAGCTTCTGCATCGCACACTGTATCCTAATTCCCTATTTACTTGTCCGCCCCTCTTCGTTATTGTGAACCTGTGAATAGGAACTGTGCCTTTTTCATTATACCTTTAGTGCTTCGTATAATGTCTAGATCAGTTAGAGTCAGACAACAAGCAGCTGTTTTCACCTGTTAATATCAATTATTTCAACAGAGAGAATTTAATACAAAAACCATTAACCAGGCATTAGAGAATTGAAAAGGCTTCTAGGAGGAGAATGAGGTTTGGTAGAGTTAATAATTGGAGGAAGCAGCTATAATCTCTATGCCTCAAGACACAAAGGGAAGGCTATGGTATCTTTAAAACTGAAGAGGTCAGAGGATGGGGAGCTAGCCAGCTATCCTGAGGAGAAGCAACGGGCTGTTTCTAATTGTTTGTCAACCCTGAAAACTGCAATCAATTTCTCTTACTTGAATCAACTATCAGTGCTAAGGTGAGACTCATTACTGGGGTGATATCAGAAATACGAAACAAAAAGGAAGAAGCAGGCCCATTCTTCCTCTTCCAGCCTTCCTTTCTCACTCTAAAACCCTGCACTGGCTGACTCTAACAAATCTAACTGATAAAATAGAAATGTGGTTTTCAGAGTCTCAGCATAGCTAGAGTATAAAAGGGTGGATTTGAAGGTAAGAGCAAAAATAAATAATTACCTAGCACAGCATCCACATATTTCATTTTAACAACAAAAACAACCAATTATTTTTTTAACAAGTAATTTTTATTATTCTGTATAAACAGGATTTACTCTTCCACTCCCCCAAATTACACAAAGTTCCCACAATTAGTAAGTCCATAACTGGGAGGCAGTCACAATATTCACCTCTAAGCTGTGTTAGTTGCTTCTCACACTCATTCCAGTCCCATGTGAATATTTTGTACCTACAGACAAAGTTGGAAAATAACCACTGACAACGATCTTTGTCCAAAATACAGTTAGAGATTAAAAAATACATATATATATATATATATATATATATATATATATACATGTATATATACACACATATCTATACATGCATACATATATATGTGTGTGTGTATACATATATGTATGTATATGTATACACACACACACACACACACACGCAAATATAACACCCAAGGGAAGAGATGTATAGCTGGTACATTTCTTGTTTCTATACCTGTTTATGAATCCATAGTTGATTTGCCACCATCCATTGCCTGCTTTCTTTGCTCTTAGGTGAGAGCTCAGTAAGTCTAGTTCTTTTTTTTTTTTTTAAGGAGGACACAGCTCATAGTAGCCCATGTGGGAATTTATCAGGCAACCTTGGTGTTATTAGCACCAGGATCTAACCAACTGAGCTAACTGGCCACCCCAGAAAAATCTTCATTCCTAAAGAGATCAAATCTTTAATGGTTCTTCCTTTGTTCCTTTGCTGTAATTTTGTATTAACTTTTACTACTGGACATTAAAGAACTAAGAGGCACCCTGTAGAGATTCTAGACATAAGCCTCCCAGATTCCCTATTGAGTTAGCAGCAATGCTATTTCCCCTTGAAATCTTAATCAATTACTCAGTCAGTAGAGTAACCCTCTTCTTTGTCTGCTGGTTCAAGATCATAAAACAACATCAATAGCAACACACCAAAACAAAAAAGCTAATAGCTGAGTGGCAGATTCAACTTCTAATTTAATGGAAATATATTGTGTCCTCTCTAAAACATTCCTCTGAGGAACCATGCTCTCTGCACCAGCAGAGCTCAAACCTGTGGGAATTAAATAGAGAAAAAAATGGGGTGAGGTATTAAGTGTAATCATGAGAGAAACCACTCTCACGCTTACTACTTAATTCCCAGAGCAATATATTCTGCACCATATCTTGGTTGCTGATTCATAAGATATACTGCATTCTATAGGGTAGAGCCCCATTATTCCTGGATATTGTTTCCCAACTGGCATTCGTTGGTTGAGTCTTCAAAAGGCATGTACTTATTCCCCCATGCCAGTTGCTTATAGCTAATGGGGCTTGGGTTAAGACCTGTGAATTCTATGGGCATCAGCCCATAGCTGTACTACTTATACTGTGAAATCTGTACCTTACTGAGAAGCAGTTCTGTACAGAATACCATGCTGGTGAATGAAGCAGTTGATAAATTCATAGATTGTAATCCTAGTAGTGTTGTTATGGGCAGGAAATGCAATTCTATACCCACGATATAGTTCTGTTCCTTTGACAACAAATAACTGCCCCACCCATGGTAGAATTTATCCAATGTATTCAGTCTACTGCCAGGAAATGGTTCCGGATACAGAACAACATTTTTCTCTGCTGTTAAATGGTTACATACTTGATAGGACCTGGTAAGGGAAAGTTCTGTAATTACATTGCTAACATTATGATATTTTTTACTTGGGTTCATTGTGTAAGCACAGGGTGGCTGAAGAAACTGAATTATATGCACAGTATGAGTCATCTTGTACATGTGATTATTGAAATCCTTGTCTGCAGAGGGTGATCTTTGGGGAGTATGCATGTGAAACACAAATATCTTCACAAATGGCAGACATTCTTGGAGTTTCATCCCAGTGTTTTTATTTCAGACCTCCTTGCTACCAGTCTTACAATCCTGTTCATTTTGATCATCCATCCTGACTGTGAACAAGTACTCATAAATCTATGTCAATCTTATAGCAGTTTCTCAGTCTAGCTTAAGTAAAAATCCAAATTTACTGCTTGATTTTCTACCCGCTGGAAAGATTTATCTTTCCTATTGTCTTTCAAGACCACTTCTGGATTGGGATGTATCTCAGCATCTATTCAGTTGTAGTTGGAACCAGTGTAATGCGTAGACTATCTATAAATCAGGAACGTGCTGTTTGCTCCTCAGTTAACTGACTGTAAGATATTATTTATGAGACCATAAGCCTGGATTAGAGGAGATAGACAATATCACAGGGGTTGATATGATGTAGTATGAGCCACCATCTCTTGCAACTTCTATCCATCTTTCAGATTTTCCTGAGCTTAATTTTTTATCCACTATTTTCACTTGATGATAGATTGCTTCTCCATAAGCACACATTTGTGGTTTTGTGGGAAATATAACAGCCAATTGATGAGCATTTCAGGTAACATGATTATTGATTTCCTATTTTAGGCTTATAGTGACTACCAGAGTTGGGTAGAAGCCCAGCACTCTTTCTCAAAAGGACAATAGATATCAGGACAAGAAAAATAAATTTGGTGTCAAAGTCTAGACATTGGTGCTGTCGTTCTCTTATTGGGGATTTCCAGGGGCTTCATGCAACACTTACATTTTTCACATAAATTGTATTCATTGTATATGCTCTCAGTATCTTTGGATATGCTCTCAGTCTCCATCAGGGCTGAGTAAAAGCTGGGGACTGTCTCTCAAAAGGAGAATAGTTATTTTCTAATGATGATATGGACTGACTCCCAAACCCTAGATTTCTATGCTGTTTTTCTCACATTTTTTTCCGAACATGCAATACATCGGCTCTGTGTGCCACAATAACATTGAGTATTGTTGGGTATGCTGCGGCTTAAGTCTCACGTGGAAGAGCAGCTTTCCCAGCAGTCTGTACTCGTTGGCAAGCCTTCTTTTATTCTCATCCATACCCAAGACTGTAGTTATGTGAGATACTTTGTAAGTGGGTTTGAGGACCACACTCAAAATATCTTTTGGCAGAGAACAGAGTAGTTGGTATAACCCTAAAACAATGCTGTGAATTGGTACTCTCAGCCCTGCACGGTAAAACTCAAACTGCTTTCAGTATTCCTTACAATTGGTGTAGAGAGATAATAAAAGAAACTCTCAGGTGAATGGGCTCGTACCACATACCAGAGCTGAACTGATATTTTCCAGTAAAGCATCCAGAGTTGTTTTCTGATTTAAATGATAATAAAATAGGTATTCTCCAAGATGCATGTACTTTCTGCACAAGTCAGAGAACCTTTCTGTGTTCATTTATATACTGGCCTAATGTAGAAGTCAATTTTTTCTACTTCTTTTCTCTCCATCCAGAATTGTAATCAATTTCTGTCAAATCCCACTCCATTCTTGCTTTCTGGCAGTTTGGAAGGGGATTATAGCTGCACTTTCATTAACTAGTACATAATTAACTCGGGATAATTTTAAGAGATTTGTCCATCAGTTTTTATGAAACAGATAGGTTCCAGGATGGAACTTTACAAAATTTTATTTTACCAAACAGTTGGAAAGTCTTGGGAAGTAAAAGTCAGGGTGAACTACTCTTGGTTTAGTAGACATTGCAGGAAGCCACCAATGTTTCTCTCCGTTGTCTGCAACATTGAAACAGTGCTTTGCAACTCTAGTCCAGAAGCTTCTGGAAGCTTTTGTTTGCCCTATGTGGGAACCTGCTGTCACTGTATCAGGAGTATGATGGGTTCCCATTCTGTGCTGACTTCCTGATCTTGAGCAAGTCCCTATCCTTGGAGAAATCAGAGCCAGAATTCTGTCAGCAAGCTACATTGCAAGTTGTAGTTTTTAGGTTTCCTTTCCCTGTGCATCAGGGAAATACTTAGAAAAGCTGAGGTGGAACTAGGTATCAATAGACAATACTGACACAGAAATCTTGAGTCATTTGAATCTGTGAATCTGACCGAAAAAGATAAAGTACTGGCATCTTCAAAGTAAAGATTTGCATTTTCTCTCTTCACACTGTATCAGTCACTGTGACAATATTGTAACTGACATCCAGGAGGTATTCAACTGACTACTGAGTGCCTATAAAGCAAAAGGCCAACATACAAACAGCATTTTAGGAAAACGCTAATGGTCTGGTACCAAGAGAAACAAGGGAATATCTTGTTAAACCTATAAGAATCCTTTGGTTAAGAGTAATAAAATAGATTCCGGTATTTTTAAAGTCAGATGTGATTACAGTGGTTTCCTTTGGGCAAGCCTTAGCAATTTCTAAGAAAAAAGCAAAATTGGTGATCCAGAGGAGAAGTCATTTGTGAAATATTTTTAAAGAAAAAGTCTTAGAAATAAAAACAGTGAAAAATTTATCAGTAAATTAGAAATTGTAAAGAGCTATTGGAAAATGAAAATTAATTGGATATTATTGAAGAAAGTTGGAAAAACTATAAAACAGAAAACATGCAGAACAGTAAACAGCAAAGGATGCCTGGGTTCTCCATTTTCTTGCACCCAAAGTTGAAGCTTGCTGAAGAAAACACCATTTTCCTTAGAGGAAAAAAAAAATAGTTGAAAATTGCTAACTTAGGGGAGAAGCTTACTAGTGGAAGAGAACACATGAAATTTGAAACGTGTTTAATTTATATACAAAAATAGAGTATTTATATATGTGACCACATAGTCAGTTCTCACGATACATTTGGGAAAAATAAAAACTATAAAAAAGAACCAAAATAAAACAAATTATTACATAGAAACAGCATAATTCAGATAAAAAGAACTTAAAAATCTAAACTATATTTCACATGAATTTGAGAGGATATTGGATCTACAAATCCAAATTGTGTTTACTAAAAACTATTTCTTAAAAATTTTAAATTCTTAGAAGGGATTGGTCACTAACAGGATATCAAAATTGTAATCACAAAATTAAAAGCTTTGCAAAAACAATGAGAAGCAGATTGTTGTGAGACTTCTTCACTTTAACGTTGGGTGCTAGAAGACAGAGTACTATTAACTTCAAAGTACCAAGCAAAGTTTATGTGGAACCTCAAGCCATCTACTCAGAAAAATTAATATTAAGTGAAGACATTTTCATACATATATAGATTCAAAAGTTTAATAAACACTTGTGAGAAAAATTTACAAAGCACATATTGTGGCAAGAAGAAAATAATTCTAAGAAAGAGGAAGGTATGAAAAATAAGAGAAAAGAGCTGACAAATCAGTACTGATTATAGATTGTACATATGTTTGCTAGCATATGCTTTTTAAAAGCATGGATGTAAAATTCAAATGATTTCATTGTTGAAGGTGACTATGTAAGTAGTGAAAGTATTTATAATTAAAAAAATCAATAATAATGATACTAATAATAAGTCTGAATATGTGCAAAGAACGTTGTATAGTTGAAGCCATGTTATATTCTTCATCCCCATTCTCCACAATGATATAAAATTATGCATTTTATATTAGTGATTTAAGAATGATAATTAGGTATCCTAGAAGTATAAATATAGTGGAAGGGATAAAAATTGTTTCAACAAAAAGCAGGAATGGGGAAATACATTACAGTTAAAGAAAAGAGAAACACAATAAATTGAATACATAAATAGTATTTACATTATAAATCTATTTAATTACCTATAGCTCTAATTAGGAAGAAAAATATGTTGCTTATTCAGTACATGCAAATGAATAAAAATCCACATTTGAAAGGCAGAGAATCCCATATTAGAATGAAATTGACCTAAAAATATCCTATAAAAGAGACATATATAAAATGAAATAACAAAATAGTTTTAACAGAAGAATGAAAAAGCTTTAAGACTTTATTAACAAGCCAAAAAAGGTCTAACAATATTGATAATAGTATAAAGAGAGCAATGTTCCAAAAACATAAGCAAGAAACGGATATTTTATTTTGACAATTAAAACCTAAAAGGTATAAAATTATGAATTATTATGCATCTGAGAACATATATTTGAAATATATAAAGGATATTTACAATGGAACATTACTCAGCCATAAAAAAAAAGAATGAAATCTTGCCATCTGCAACAACATGGGTGGACCTAGTGGTTATTGTGCTGAGTGGAGTCAGTAAGACAGAGAAAGACAAATGCCATATTATTTCACTTATATGTAGAATCCAGAGAACAAAATAAATTAATAAACAAAACAAACTCATAGGTACAGAGAACATTTTGATGGTTGCCTGTTGGGGAGGTGTTGGGGCAATGGGTGAAAAAGGGAAAGGGGTTAAAAAGTACAAGTTGGTAGTTACAGAATAGTTATGTGGATATAAACTATAGCATAAATAATAGTCAATAATATTGTATGTGGAATCTAGAGAACAGGATAAACAAACAAGCAAAACAGATATAAGCTCATAGATGCAGAGAACATTTTGATGGTTGCCTCATTGGGGGGGTTGGGGTATGTGTGAAGGGGGAGGGGATTAAGAGATACAAATTGGTAGTTACAAAATAGTTATGGGGATGCAGAGTATTGCAAGGGGAATATATTCAGTATTGTTGTAATAACTAAGAACGGTGTCAGATAGTGTCACGTCCAGCACAACACGGGCAGTGAGGGAATGAGAAGGGGCAGCAAAAGGTTAAGAAGTAAACAGAAGTCAAGAAAATTATGCAATAGGGGCCAGGGGTCTCACAGCCTCAAAGGACTGAGAGCCCCGAATCGGGCCACCTTGTGGCTTTTATTGATGTACACACAGGAAGTAGCATTCTTTTCTCCACAGTCTGTGAGTCTCATACATCATCCCAGAAAACTGATTCAAACCAGACACCCTTGCCTGCAAGCAGCCAGAATTGAAAGTCCCATGATGTCTTAATAATTGTGGTATGTCCCTCCCCAGGGACAAAAACTTTATGCTGAAGCTTATTGATAAGAATAGAAGGAAAACTGATGTTATCACATCATTGCATCATATCCCAAGCAAGTTGTGGGAAGGAATATAGCCACAAAGGCAGAAGCTCTCCTTAGATGGAGGAAGGTGGGGGGGCTGCGCCCACCTCTATCGACCCCGTGAGTTTTCCTGGCGGTCCCTATGTGGCTGTGCCTGGCTTAGGTCGTTACCCCGTGGGGAATCTCACCCATCATTGACTATCCAGCCATCGTTTTGGGGCCAAGCAGGGAGACATAAGGTGTAAGCACAAAGGTGAAACAAAGTCCCTGAAAGGATCAGTCTCACAGACTCTCCTTTCTTTAGGGGCAGGTATGAGGGGACAGATGGTTCGGCTGCTGCGTGACGAGATAGTACTGAATTTATTGGGGTGATCACTTCCTAAGTTATGTAAATGTTTAATCACTGTATTGTACATCTGAAACATAATACTGTATAGCCATTACAACAACAAAAATAGATTGAAAAATGAAGGTGAGGAAGCGTCTAAAATGGTATTAAAAAGAAAGGAAGACAAGCAGTCAAAATGTTAATTCTTAAGTATGAGGGGTATGACCTTTCCGATCTGATAAGGTATTCTCAAAGTGAAACAAGGGTTTAGTTACCAAACAAGGGTTTGGTAGAAGAAACTTGGGAGAAGATTTTGAGTACTGCAGTTGAATTTCCATATTGTGGAATAGGTGATCCCAAATCATTAGAAAGATGTAAGCTCAGTAGAAAGAATTGGAGTAGGAGAAAGATGGGAAAGTATGTTCCAGTAGAGCATGAACCAAGAGTTATCAAGGTTTGTACTAAATAATAATAGATTAAAACCGGAGGGTGGGGTAAAATGGGCTTGGACTCCAGAAATGACTAACATACACAGAAATTTATTTAATAAATACACTAACATACATGGTGTTCTTAGGAAAAGAACATGAAAATAATGTTGTGACTGAAAGA
This sequence comes from Rhinolophus sinicus, assembly GCF_057876585.1. Taxonomy (NCBI): domain Eukaryota; kingdom Metazoa; phylum Chordata; class Mammalia; order Chiroptera; family Rhinolophidae; genus Rhinolophus; species Rhinolophus sinicus. The sequence goes on from NC_142516.1 coordinate 175,290,594, forward strand.
TTTGCCGAGTGGCTTTTGAGAAATCAGATGTCTCAGTAGGGAAGCATCATTGAAGAAAGACAACAATTGAGTTAGTTGGTCAGAAAGACCTTAGGTAGCACCTTACCACATGGAAGCCCTAAAAGCTGCTGGAATCATGGGAGGGATAGGATCATTCTGACTTCTAAGGTGTGGGGTGGCTTCTGGGAAAGGCTTCCTTTAAGTCTGACCTGCAGCTGAGTGGAGCGGGACTCCCGTGTGGAGTGACCCAAATGGCAGAGAAACGTGTCAGTGTACTTCTAAAGATTTAAAAAACAAAAACTAGAAGTCTACCAGTAGTCTGTTGGCAGTAAGGCCCTTATTTCTCTTGGCTAGTTTGCAGCTCAGTGAATCAGAGGCCTGGATATGGCCTAAGGAGTTGAACACATGAGCTAGCAGAAAGAAACCTTTCTTATTGAGGGTATTATATGTTAATGATCTTTAAGGTAGAAATAGTATTAATTATATATTGCACTTGTTAATAGAATAATAATAAAATGACATCAAACTAAAACCAATGGATATTTCCTTTGATAATTTGCAGTTATTTTATAACCTTATTCATGTAAAGATTGTCGTTAAGTTAGAATATTGGTATTCTTACAAAAACATAAATAATAAGAGACAACATTGATGAAAAATGAGTCATATTTTCCTACTTTGAATTCAGTTCAAATTTCTCACACTGGGTATTTTTCTACCCAGGGAACTTTCTGCGTGTAAAGCTGGCATTATATAATCATGAGGTAAGATAACAGACATATACTCCTTCCATTTTTAGGGACTCTAAGTGCTTATGGAATGATTGACATATTAAATATCTGAGAAATCCAGAAAACACTCTTCTATAGTTACTGCAAAGGGTAATAACTGGACTATATGATCTGCTATTCTATAAGCTTATCAGAGATCATGTAAACTTATGTGATGGACAAGGGAGAACTGTTGCAGAAGTTCATTCTGACAAATGGATAAATGTTTGGGAGATTTCAGACTGTCAGTTTAAATAGTAAATTAGATTCCATAGAGGTATAGCATCTATGAAAACTGTATATAATTCCATTTGCACATTGATCTTATATACTCAGTAGTGTCACTGGCTTAAGGTTTACCCAGATCATGACTAATAAACATTTTTTACTGACTATGGCACGATGTTAATGCAAGCACAGACATCGAGAGTTGACAGTTTCCGATTTTTTATTTGTATTTGGGAAAGTTGATATGAAAGAGTATGTCAAGGTCAAGGGAATTAAAAACAAAATAAATTAGAAAAATTAATGCTTGCTGTTGTAGGAGCATAGCATTATATTTTTTAAAAATCAGAAAATCTGAATAGCTACTAGTGTTCTTTTTGGAAACTCTTCCTAACAATCATAACAACCCCTTTAATCAGTGACTTGCTACTTAGAAGATTTCTTATGAACCTAGCTCTCTGCAACACAATAATAATCAGCCTCACAATTATCCATTGTACTGAGAATAATACAATGAGGTTTAAGGACAGGAGTTTTGGAATCACACACCTGAGTTTAATTCTTGAGTTTATACTTACTAGCTAGGAAGCCTGGTATTGAGTACTGAAGCTCTAAAGTGAGGTTTTTTTTTTATATTGAAAAGGAGACTAACACCATAATAACACAGATTCGAAAACATTTGAAAGATCATAGTATATATGAAATGTTTAGCATATTGCCTTACCCGTAAAAAGGGATTCAAAAAGGGAATTATTAACTGTTCTCCCTAATAAATCCAGTGCCCATCTGGCACCATACATAATCTTTACATTATTGATTGTATTCCTCAAACTGTATTTCATATCCCCGTGACCATATTGTGACTAGTAATTTGTACTTTCTACTCCCTTTACCTTCTTATATCATGAGTATTATTATCATTGTGACCAAATTTATCAACAAAAATCAGTTAAATTATTTTCCCAAGTTATTATCTCAATGTTTTCTATGTTACTGACTAGATCGGTGATTTTCATGTTCCAAAGAATTTCTTTACAGTAGACAATAATGATCAAAATTTAAATACATTGCATTATGAAAATATTAATTTACACATTATGTAGATTAATTGTAGAAAAATATCAAACAGAAGAGACATATAAATACCGGAGAACATTTAAATACCCGAAGTTTATCACATACTCCAAAGGCAAAAATGTTTTGCAGATACACTTGAATTTCATGTCATTTAAAACTTGTGCATATCACACAGAAGAAAAGTAGAAAAAAAGAGGAAATACAAACAAATGCTAATATTCTTTTAAATTATGCATTTGCCTGATTTCCGTTGTACATCTAATGTCTGCTTTTATGTCAGTTTAACAGCCTAACTGTGCATGCTTTTAAATGGCTCTGTATGAAAACACCTGCATAAAATCTTCATACGTAATATTTCAGATCTCATTTCCACTTGTTATTTGTTTGATTTTGATTTTTTGTAATTAGAAAAATAAGATTATGTAAAAAGTATCTTGTAATTATTCACTATTTGGAAAAATGCATCATGGGAGGACTGCACTTTGACATGCCCCTTCTGTGTGCCATCATAGCACGTGATAAAGCTCTGCAGTATAGAACCAATATCCAAACCAGAGTGGATTCATACCCAATCTGATGCTTGTTGACTAACAATTGACTAAGTACTTACTAACTCCAACAACTGAGTTTCATTGCTCTAGTAACAGAATGCTACTATGGTTTTTCAAACGCATTATTTCATAATGATTTGCAGAGATGATGATAATACACCTATAACAATGACTTAACACGTGCATAACAAAACCTCTATCTACTCCTCATTGGATTTAGTTATCAAAATTTATCTATATGAAAATAGACAGTGTACCAGGTTTTGCAGTGATGTGAGATGATGAAAAGGCAACAAGACATAAGACAGCTGAATGAAAATAGTCCAATACAGTGTTTATCGACTGACAAAAAAAACTGAGATGGTGACTAGAAATATCTGTTAGCATTGGGCACACTCTTCATAGTTATGTGACTACAAGAAAAACTTCATTTGCTTTAAGATCAAAGGAAAATAAATGAAGAGATGCAAACTGTAGCATATGATACTGAGACTGCTTTAGAGAATGGTATATGACAGCAGCCTTATTTGAATTTCAGTTGTTTATATGGAATTGCAATGGAAGTGGCCTAAGATAGATCACAGATTATATCTAACTTACTGAATACATGACAAACTCCTGCAGTCTTTAATCATAATTATTTTTAGCTTTATATAGTTACATATTTCTCTTCTCTTTATTTCTGTGACACTAATCTAAACAAAAGCTAAGAATACAATCATAACTAACATATGTATACCACTTGTAAGAACAGTACACAGCTATCAGACACTATAAAATATAATACTTTCCAATTGGAGACTATAATTACCATAGAATTTAAAAATACAGAGCTAGATTTCAAAAAGTCAGAAAACTTTTTCAAGAAATCCGCAAAGCTTACCAATTAGATATTTTGAATGTCATCATAAGTAATAGGAAATCAATGAAATCAATGTGATCTTTCAGTTTCATAGTATTAATTTTTCAGAACCTCTGCTTATTTTATTATTTTTCTTTTACTTCCAAATCAATATGTTTACATTGATTGCATCTTTGCTTTACACAATTTCTTTTATTTCAACTCTTCAGTGAGTATCAAGTATAAATTATATTTTATATATCAATAAGATTGTCCTTTGGATAAAAGGATAAAGACAAAAACACTGGCTACAGCAATTAAAATACATAGCAAATAAAGGTGGGCTGAATTAATTAGTAAGGGTATCAATCAACTATAGAGATGATTTAAAAAATAAATACATAGAAAATTGAAAAATTAAAGACTTTAAATATTTTCCACATTAGGCATTCATAATTTTCTTCATGTTTATCTATCTCACTTTAACATATGCTTTATTTTCCCATAGGGGCCTGCATAATCTGTGCCATGATTTGCATTTCATTTTAATCACATCGTTCTTTATTAAACAGTATTAAAAAGTGATAACCCCTTCATTGATCTTTGCAATGTGATTGTACCAAGTGACAGAAATCCAACTTGAACTACCCTAAGTGTCCGCGCGTGCGCGCACACACACACACAGACACACACACACACAAATGTATTTGTGTGGCTTGGCTCTGAGAATGACAGGATTGATGTTGGCCTCAGAGGCATTTAGAACTAGGGACAAAGGTCACTTTCTCTCTTCTATGCTTTTCCCTGTGCATGTAGACTTCTTTCTGCCCTATTAAAGGTAAACTTTCTCCTCCTTGCTGAGGATATGGCTGCTGGTAAGTTGACGCTAAACTTCAACACTGTACAGAAAATAGCCTCTCCCCATCTCCTGATCTAAGGATTCTGGGCATTAGCCAATTGGCCCAAAATTACTCTGGCCACAGTAGTAGGTGTTAGACCTACTTTAGACCATCTTTACACCAATCACTTTGCCTAAGAAGTAAGATCATATAAAATAAATTAGCTTATATTTGGACCACATTAAAGGGGAGACAGTGGGAAGAAGGTGGGGAGATAAGTAAGTACCCAAAGGGATAAAAATAATAGAGCAACCCAGAACTGGCCTCTGGTGAAATGTCATAATAAAATAGAATGGATCCTACATTTTATTCTTCATCTAGATAGTCATGTGCTCCATCCAGATAAAATCAGTTTATTGACAATAATAGCTTAAAAGATATGGAAGCTTTTAACTTATGACTATCCCTTTGAAGTTGGGATGATAGTTTATAGACTTTTAATTTAGAGTCGCATGGACCTTTATGTATGCAATATGTTCCTATACCCTGTCTTTTCTTGTTTTCTCATTTGTGCAAATACTTATTCTTAGTCCCCTTCAAAAGCAGAAGCGATGAGAGTGAATTGTGTCTGCAAGCTCACCTAAGAAGGCAGACTGGCAATAAAATATCGGTGTCAATCCTACCCCATTCTAAAATTATTCTTTACTTTTTAGAGTTAAGTTTAAAAATGGCAAATTCCTCTGAAGCTTGATTAAAATTAGGTTTTATGACCTAAGAGAAAATACAGAGAATATAGTTTTCTTTATTTTTCTGATTTCTTACACATAGTCTTCTCAAATCAGCAATGATATTATCTAACGAACAGAACACAGATGTCTGCTGTTTGAATAGCTTCTGCCTTTTTAATGGCAGGACTTCATAGCCCCTTTAAATTCTTAATCATCTTGGCCCCAAAATAATGTTTTGCATGTGTTCAGAATTACTTCTTCAATTACGTTCACCAGGGCAATTACTGTTTTCTTATTCTTGTATGTTCACACAAAAATGACTTGAGAAAATTATGTTTTCATTCTTACCTTTTATGATAATGCTGACTTTCAAGCCAACAGTGATTGCAGACATTTCCAAAGGTGTTCAACTGCCCCATGTAACTGAGCAGAACTGGGTTCCCTTGAGGCTTGAGGAGAGGGCTTCTTCTCCAGGTCTGTTCACACTTTGTCAGATTTGTCCCTCTAGGCTTGCACCTGGAGTATACCATGTATCTCGCGAATAGTTGCATCACCTTCTTGCCCTCATCACTGGAACTATAGGGATTCAAACACCATTACTGAAGCTGGAGGGGATGATGTAAGCCATATCATTATCTTAACATTTCTCTTCACAGCTCCTCCCCATGTTGAAAAGCCTCGCTTCTCAAACAGTTACAAAGTACAGCTTCTGTACTCATGTTGCTTGTGCTCAAAGAGAACCCAGACGAGTAGAAGATGAGGCTTATGTGAACAGAACTGGGACCTTAGCTCACCAGCTAAAACCACCTTGTAACAAGAGAGTAATTCTCATTTAACTGTACCACCAGATGCTCAAATATAATTTCTCAGCCATCCACATTTGTAGCCAATTGATTATTTTTACATTCACCATAACATTTGTTTGAAATGCCTGTGATACTCTTTCATTTCTAAAAATATTCATTTATTCATTTATGATTATGCAGAATTTGCAACTTCAGAACATAATTATCATAGGAAAACATTATACTGAGCAACAAAAAATAAAATCACACAATCAACTGAAAACCAGTAACACTATGCCAGTGCTCTATGTCCTACATAAGTACAACATAAACAGAACTGTATAGATTTCATGTGCTGTGACTCGAACATGCTTCATTATAGTGGTATGGAGAAAGGGGTACTATTTACATGATATCTCCACTTCAGGAACCAGGCACTTTATGGAAATTTCTGATAAGGCCAACTCAATCCAGATGTGTTTAACCACACTTCCTAGTTAGTCACTGTTTGGTGAAATAATGTAATGTAGAGGGGATAAATGAAGGAAAACAATGGAATTACAGACAACTTGACAAAAATGTTGCCCAACCAAAGCCTAGGTCAAACCTGCTAACTTTACAGAGCTAAGGTCAATGATTTTTAGATGCAGTTAAATTGTTTTATTTTATAAGCCCTATACACTGGAAACTAATAAAGTTCCTCCTCAGACTTACTGTGTAAAGTATATCTTATTTTTTCCTTTTATATTTATATCCCATTAATATTAACTTTTCTTCAAAGCTAGTTTTACATATTTTTCATTAACTTGTCAATATTTTACTAAATACATAAAAATATTAATTTCAGGATAAAAAACAATTTGTTGATCTGTCATCTATTAACTCACTCTCTACATTTATAGGGAGGGTTACTTTCTTCATATGTTCTGTAAAATTCTGATACCCATCTGCTTGTAGGTTTATCCGGGTTGTGGTCTGCCTCGGCTCTTACTGTGTTTCTCCGCAATGGGCAGATGTGTGTGTGTGGCTGGGAGAGGGGTTCATCTTTATTTAAATCACTAGCTAGAGGCAGAGAACCAGATTTCAAATGTGTATAACTCCCTGTTTTGCTTTTTTTTTTAAATTTCCTGCCAGAGATTTCTATTTACACAAGACATTCAATTGGTAATACAGTTGTACTGAAGGTTTAAATAAAGGGTAAGTTTGTACGTTATAGTAACAAATTCTTCCATACAGAATATTAGGGATCCGTGTTCCTACGTCTTTTCAGCCCTCTGCCTCTTAAAGCTTATCGCGTGGACTATATGTTTGTATCTCTGGTGACCCTTCTCTGCTACTCCATTTTCCCAATCCCCACCTCAGACTGTTTGGGAAAGCATGTGCTACTCTAGTATGTAAGTCAGTTCCATTCTTTGTTCTGTACCAGGCTTGAGGTCTTCTTCTACAAATTAAAGGATTTAGTTTACTGTGTTAGTTAAAATATGTATATTTATAGTTTGAATTATTTCAAAGTAAAAATGACTAACATGTGCAAACTATCCAGTACATATTTATGATATATTTTATGTTTTATTAAAGAACTAGAACAATTTCAAAATAGCAATTTTGTATATAAAAAATAAAACACGTAAAACTAAAACTTGACCCACTCTTCTCCAAAATGACTGTCATTATTAATTAAACCTTTCTGACTTTCAAATTAAAATAATGAAAAAGTTCAGTGTTGAGAACTAAATACAGTATTAAAGGGTGCATTCCCAGTGCCTACAGAGGGGAATTCCTTCTACAGAGGAGAATTCCTGTGTGTGACACATCATGATATAAGCGCTAAATATCCATTACAAAGTTTCTGTGTCATATCAATCATGTTGTTACAGGAAAAGAGTGTCCTTGGCTTCACTTAGGAAAGAATTCAAACTTGAGCCTACGTAGAGTTTAAAAGTAAAAGGTTATTTAGCAGAGAGCAAGAAAACAAAGGCAGAGTGGGGGTCTCTATTAGCTAGTGCAAGAGACCCACTCCTTTCCCCAGAGTAGGCTCTACATGTGTTTTCTGCTTCCATGGAAAATTCATTGGTATGGGAGGAGGGGGTCTTACCAGAACAAAAGGTTAAGTTTATTTTAACTTCAGTAAGCGGCAAGAAAATAGGGCAAGTTTGTTTTTAACTCTTTTTAAAGTTACCTGCATTTTTCCCCCTGGGCTTAAGTGCAGGGATGGTGTGAATGGAAACACTAGTTTGTTCTGTGTGATTGATTAATGTCTGCCTGCTGGAGCAGGTAAGCAGCAGGCTTGGAGTCTAACCTCTTCGTTCCTTCTTCTGTAAAAATGGTCATCCTGCCCTTTCCCTATATTAAAACGGGCCCTTTACATTGGAGAACTGTAATACTCTGACATTTATAAGTATATTTCATTAGCGAATAGAAAAGGAAGTTTAATTATATACACATTTCCTTCTTTTGCAATTCATTAAATTTAATGAATTTTAAAATCTTTTTTTTTTTTTTTTTTCAAAGTAAAAAGAATTAACTGTAAATGGGGGAGTAGAAAAGTTGATGGCAGAAAAATAGAAGAAGTAGCTTATGTTTGAAGAGAAATAATAACTGGTAAATCGATCACATGAAAAATAAATATATGGCATTTTTTTTAAATTCAAGAATCTGGGTGGCTGGTTAGATCAGTTAGTTAGAGCATGGTGCTGACAAGACCAAAATTGCCGCTTTGATCCCCACATGGGCCACTGTGAGCTGCACCCCCCCTTAATAAATAAATACAATAAATAAATAATTCAAGAATCTGATTTTTTCCCCACAAAACGTAAGTATCTACAGTAGTGTGTACATTTACGCTACGAATTCCTTAGTCCAAAATGCCTTGCAGTCAGAGTAACACAAATATATGAAAAGCATTTTGTTAAAATGGAGCCATTGAGCTAAAACAAAAATGTCAGTCTCTTCACCTGATCTTCTAAAAGAGTGCAAATTAGCAGCTTAATTGATTATGTGAATTTCATTTCCCGTCCCTTCCAATCCTATTCCTTGGTAGAAGTGCTAATGACAAATGAAAGGACTAAGGGTCAACAATAAATGGACAAAGTATGGTCCCTGGTTAATCACACATTAAACTGTACCTCTTTCTGCTGCTTTACACTGACTTTGTCAAGTGCATGTGACCTTTCACTTAATCACTGTCTTCTATAAATATACTAAACATTTAGTTTAGTAGCGATTTATACAGAACTATTTATTGAATTTAGTTCATATACAAAACTTTACTCACATTACTTTTTTTTTTTGTAGTCATCCAAGTGTTTAACAGGTGTTACATAAAGTCAAGTGCTGTTTTTAAGACAATTATCAAACGTAGTGATATTAGCATGCTAACCGAAAGACTGCACCTTCCTAGACTTTATAACATCCTTATAAAACAATGAATTATATTTTTCCCAAAATGACAAAAGAAAAGAAAGTAAAATGATTTCGAAATACTTGTATGCTTATTATTAGCAGTTACTGATTAGAGCTAGTACGTTTCACAGTGTAGATTTTGTTCAAAAATGGTCAAATTTCTTGAGTGTGTTTAAGCAAACTCAGCATACATAATTTCTAAATTCTGAATTTTTCAATTTTAAAGTTAATAATTTTATCATCACATTTAACAAGTTGTGTATATTTGTGTGAGTTTTTGCCCACAGGTGCACTCAGTCCTTAGCGTTTTGGCACTGCTTTTGTAGTCTCACTCTTAATACTTAGATACTATTTTCCAAGGAACTCTCAAAGGTTACAACTTTGAGTCCTTGTTACTCTCCACTTTGTATATTTAACATTTTTTCCTCTTGGAACTATTAAAGGGTTATGACATAATGATTATTTGATGTGTAAATTACTTCTCCCATTAGAGTTCAAGATGAGTTTTCCTAAGTTTGAGCCAACTGAAAATAAGATTAAATTTCATGTGTTTTAATCATTGTGTTGTAAAGGGATGGTGCTCTCAATGCTTCTTAGCCTGCGCTGTTGTCTTTCATTCAGTCTCTCAAAATGTGTTAAAGGGAAACAAACTTGTTTATTTCTGTAAATCATAAAATAATTTATTTGAGTTTGGGGCAATCACGTAACTGAGGATTTACACATAAACATAATAGAAAAGTTTATCTTAAAAACGCCGCCACCATATTAAGTAAATTATATGTTAACATAATTCCTTTGATGAAGGCTGTTATTAAACAAAAGCATTTAAATTGTACAGCAACTAATAACAAAAACCATACAATGATGTCAATATCCATTTTTTCTTTACTGTTGAATCTCATTCAATCAAAACATACATGTAGGATGCCCCGGTGGCTCAGGCGGTTAGAGCTCCATGCTCCTAACTCCGAAGGCTGCCGGTTCGATTACCATATGGGCCAGTGGGCTCTCAACACAAGGTTGCCGGTTCAACACCTAGAGTCCCAAAAGGGATGGTGGGCTCCAACCCCTGCAACTAAGATTGGACACAGCACCTTGAGCTGAGCTGCCGCTGAGCTCCCAGATGGCTCAGTTGGTTGGAGTGCATCTTCTCAACCACAAGGTTGCCGGGTTCGACTCCCACAAGGGATGGTGGGCTGCGCCCCCTGCAACTAGCAACGGCAACTGGACCTGGAGCTGAGCTGCGCCCTCCACAACTAAGACTGAAGGGACAACAACTTGACTTGGAAAAAAGTCCTGGAAGTACACACTGTTCCCCAATAAAGTCCTGTTCCCCTTCCCTAATAAACAAAAACAAACAAACAAAGAAACAAACAAAACATACATGTAATTTTCAAGCTATCTGCTGTAATGGAATGCTTTTGGAATGTTTCTGAGAAGGGAAACATCTACTTGTATAACACTAGAAAATGTTTCTTTTATAGGCACTTTATTATTTCAAATATGATATTGCTGTGAAAGCATAATTGTTGATCCTCATTTAATGACACAAAGCATTAATCTGTAGTTTAAAATTTTTGTTTTAGAAAAATCCATTTTAATAAATGTTGTTCATCTAAAGCATTGCAAATACACTTAAGAAACATGCATTCTTTTGCGTTCATTGCTATTTGCCATAATGAATTATATGAACAGAACTGTTTTAGTCAAAATGACCACAGTTTTCAGGATGGGTTTAAAACAGAATTTCAAGACCAATCAGCTTTTGTTACAGGAGATTTTGTAAAATGTCACTTTCTTCATAATTCTAAATAAATATTCACCAGAAGCATTCATTTTCACATCTGGAAACTTAACATATAAATAAGAAAAATTACCTATGCAATCAAAATCCCCAACTTCAAACCACTGCTTCCCCTCTCTATCCCTGGAGCACCCTGTATAATGCGGAGGGGTTGATGGGTCCTTAAGTAAGCACCCCATGCCCCTCCTGCTCAGGAGCCTTAGGCAGTGCTGCTGGTGCTGGTGGAATACAGCCTGAACTCTACTACACTGAATGCTCTCCATGTTCTAATCCCAGCTGATACATTAACATGGCTTTTAAATAATTTGGTACCTACCGTGTGCCGGGGTTTTCAGTATATCTTTTATATACTTAATTATGGATCAAACCACACTGGTTTGCTGCATTATAGACATAACAGGGTAAGGTTACACTGAATTTCCTCAAGTAACATACCATTTTAATTTAAAAATTGCTTGATGGAGCATTATTTTCTTAGTTCACTCTTAAAGTAATACTGGTAAAAACTAAAATATCAGTATCCTACTTCATCATAAATTTGTTTGTTTTATTTGTGTTAAGTACATAACACAAACATTGGTTGAGTACACTACACATAACCACTGAAATTTAGGGACTACGATTGCATAACTCATTTACTTGACCTTGAGTTGTCCTTTTCTAGGGATAGTTTTGCTTTGGTTTTCAACTTCTCCATTTTTAAAATCACAACTTGATGAAGTGATTTGTGTCTACTTCCAGGTGGCTCTTTGCACAGAATTACTGAGCTATCAATTCTGACATACAGTTATAAAATTATAAATATTGTTCTTTTTAATATTTCACAAAGACAGAATGAGCTCAGGGATTTGCTCCCATGATCTTGTTTAATCCTGAGAGCAACTATGAAGCTGCCAGTATTCTTAACCGCTTTTTATACATGAGAAAAGTGAGGTATAGTGATTTTCGTAGTATGACAACTCCAATAATGGCTGAGCAAGTACTTGAATTGAGTCACTTTATTGTTAAAGTCAGTGCCTAACCACTACCTCACAATATCTCTCTAAAATCTCAGAGCCACTTTTAGAAGCATAATTCTTAAATTAAGTTCTGTTTCTATGCATTCAGTTGATCTTTCAGATTCTCACCGTATTATTTTTATAATACATTTATATTGGGTAATGCTCTGTTGTATTGCTTTTTTTGCTTTGGCAGAAACTTCTGGACTTAGTACATCTGTGCATTGCATTGCATTACTTCATTCTGAGCTGATAACTCATTTGTTTCCTTTCAAGGCTGTAGGTATATAATATAGATTTTGGACATTTACAATCCAAAGATAGGACTCAGATATTTTTCCTACAGGGTACCCTACCCTTGACCATATGAAAACCAAGTAAATGTGGTCATTAGTGGCACCTTTGTAGTTTGTATCCACATTTTTCTTACTATGTAAGTTTTCATGTTGTGATCAGATTGATCTCAAAATACTGACTTCAAAATTGTACTTATATCTTAAACTATGGGTGGCTCCTAAACTTTCTGAATACATTTGGGTGGCTCCTAAACGTTCTGAATGCATTCAATTTAACTTCCCTGGCATTTCTATTGTAATGCTTATTGATCTCAATTTACTACCGTGTTTCCCCAAAAAAAGACACATTAGAACTGATGGTCTGGCTAGGTCTTATTTTCAGGGAAACATGAAGCGTGGTTTGTAACTTCTTCATTGTTTAGTGAGTGCATGAGGTGAATGTGGAGAAATTTTGCAGGGCAATAACTATTACGAAGATTATTATTTTTTTAATCATGAGAAAAAAATCTTTATTTAGGGTTTTCTATTTTCCATATGACATCTTTGCTTTCTCTAGCTTAAATGGGTCAAAGAAACAAGTATGTTTTCCATCCTCTGGAATAGAACTCTAAGACACTTTTAAATTAGATTCCGTCCACTTAAATATCCTAGTCTATGACTGACTGTTGGGTGTCAGTTTTTGTCTATTTAGACATTTAATTTCTTTAATTTATAAACTATGTGTTGTTCCCAAAGTTGTTTCGGACATTAAGCTTGGCGCTTATATCTTTTTGTTCTTCCCTAAGCTAGAACACGCCATCTACCTCTCTTTGTTATTTACAATATTGAATATGTAGAAAGAGTTCTGGCTTATTGTCCTAGAGAATCCCCTGCTTTCTGTGTGCTTTCTACTTCCTCATGATTAGATTGATGTCAAACTATTTTGGCCAACAATACAATTATTTTAGTATGGTGTTGTAACACCCACCCCATCAAGAGATACGTGGTGTCATGCCACAGGACTGTTGGTAATACCAGGCTTGGGTATTTGTGCAAGTTGGTGACTTCTAGATCTCTCCTTAGTAAAACATGTATTTTCCTTTGTGATTAATAAGCAAACTGTGAAATTATAATTCGTTATTGTCTGACTCACTTGTACACAAAAAATTTCAACTCACAGTTTTAGCCTGAGTTTACAATCCTTACCTGAGACAGCGATTATATGAGGGTTACAAGATGGCCATGTTCTAATTCTATAATTTCTTCTACATAGATAAGCTGCCATAGCTGGCCTTTTTCTAAAAGAAGAACTTTCCATTCTTAGCATTTATCTCTTATTTTATTTTTTTAGCTATTACTAAGGATTTAGGGACTTTGATGTATTTGCTGTTTTAAAACCATTACCCTCATTATTCTTTGTGGTGCTCAACTGTTCCTATTGTTTGACTATAGGAGCCCCATTATTCCTGTGTGTGTGTGTGTGTGTGTGTGTGTGTGTGTGTGTGTGTCGTATTTCCTGGAAAATAAGACCTAGCCAGAGAAACAGCTCTAATGTGTCTTTTGGAGCAAAAATGAATATAAGACCCAGTATAATATCATATTACATTATATTATATTATATCTGGTATTATATTATATTATACTATATTGTATTATATTATATTATATTATACCTAGTTTTATAGTAAAATAAGACTGGCTCTTATATTTATTTTTGCTCCAAAAAGCGCATTAAAGCTGATGGTCCAACTAGGTCTTATTTTCAGGGAAACGGTATTTTGACAATATTTCATTCCTCTTTGAGAAAGTCCTTGATATGAACAGTCATGAAAAAAGCAAGAATAAATCTTAATGAAGGATGACAAAAGAAAAATCAATGTTTCTAAATTTCTATTCTGTCCAATTGGGGTGATGGAACGAGAACTGACTCTGGGTGGTAAACACACAATGTAATACATAGATGATGTATTACAGAATTGTACACTTGAAACCTGTATAACTTTCCTAGTAGTTATCACCCCACTAAACTTTAAATAAAAAATAAAAAGGAAGAAAGAAAGAATCAGAAACGAAGTCTAGGTGTTTTGTTTTGTTGTTTTTTTATGAGAAATGAAATTTGCTGAAATTGAAGAGCCTAAAAGTGAAAATGATTGTGGGGCCATGGGAAGGAGGAAATTAAGATTCTAATGCATTCATTTTAAATTGCTGTATGCCTATAAATATCCCAAATAGAGCTGTAAGGTTCTGAAGATTTTAGCTGTAGAAATGTAAATTTGAGATTTATTAGAATAGGTGTAACATTTAAAGCCATGAGATTAAATGAGATGAAGTAGAGAGAAGCACTCATTGAGAGAAGTGCCATGGGACACTCTATCATTCAAAAAAATATTAGAAAAGGAGAAGCCAGGAAGAAACACCTAGAAAAATGAGAGATGAACCTACAGTATTGGGTTCATTAAAGTAATTTGTGAGATAATTAAACATATATATATATTTAAAATTTTATATTTGTTTGAGACATCAAATATAATATGTTAAGGTTAAAATTAAATTTCCAACTGACAATACTTTATGTTTGTATTTTAAGTATCATCTAAAATTTCCGAAGTTGTTTTTTATATATTAAATTGCAAATAATTCTTACCAACATTTTTGTTTTGGCACTTTAAAATTATACATAATTTTGATGTACAAAAATGCATTACATCCATCATTACAACTGTTAAAACTTCCCACTCTCTTTAGTTATTATGAGCTAAATTATTTTATGGAGAGAAGAAACCTGCAAAGAGCAATTTTGGAGGGGATGGTAATCATCTGAGAACAGTAAGCTTTTGTTTTAAGTTTTAACCACACCATCACAAATATCCTAAGAGATGGTTTTAAAGCTTAAAATGAAAATTGCTCTTGGGCTGAAAGCTTATATGCAAAGTAAAATTTCACTAAAGTAGGAATTTATCTGTGCTGACAAGTTCTTCAGTATAGTGATGCTGAAAAACATTACTATTGTAAGAACACTACAGGAGCTATTAGAACTCTCAAAGTCCCCCCTTCCGTGTTCACTTATTAAAGGAAAACACACATATGCGACAAGAGAATGGAAGAGGTGTTATTTTTCAGAGGAAAAGACTATTGAAATTTTTAAAATCACTTTGGGATATTGCAGGAATTCATCACACAATAGAAGAGTTTCTTCTGTACCCATAGGGGCAGGGGCAAAACAGAAAAACTCCGACGACACAGAGCTTTCTAGGACTCTGGTGGATTTCATAAACATTATATTGTTTTATTAAAAGTGAACAGCTGGCAACTTAATATCCTTCCATACTGGGATAGTGTTACAAACTTAAGGGCTCTTCTGATTTTCTGTTACAAAGTTAATTTAGTAATTGGAAGCACAAGCAAATGTATGAAATGCTAAAACAAACAAACAAAACAGATCGTTGATTGGCACATTATTTTTTGTGATCAGGAATCATATTTTCATCTCATCTGTATTCATATCAAAAGAGTGGTTTTAGCTCTTTCATTAGGAAGGCAAGTCTAATAACAAGCGTGCCATCCTCAAGTTATTAAAGATTTCCCCCATTGCCATTTATTCAGAACTCAAAGTTTGAGCTCAGCATTTTCTTCCTGATGAACAAAGGTTGAACTGAGTGTCTCTCTGAAACCAGTAGACACCTATCCTATCTTATTTCAGTTTTGAAGTTCAGGAAAATATTTATTTTAGGGCAATTATGTGCCTTTGACTCTCACTTGTAACCTCATGTACCTTTTGATAATATTCCAATATATACACTCTGTTTCCTTTTAAATAAATCCCAAACAGAAATAAACAACAACAAAAAACTGTTCTTTACCTCTTTATGTTTAGGGCCTTATTCCCCTTGAATCATATTTAGATAGTATTCCAAATCCTTGAATCCTTTGCATGTACCTGAAAATTTCCCCAGGTAACACAAGAAATATAGGTTTATTTTAGTAACACTGTAATGGAAACAATTTCTTGTCATAAAATCCCCAACCTTGGTGAGAATTTCAGACAAAATAATAAGCCAATAGTGGATAGATTTTTGAGGTAGGGGAAGACTTTTGCTGCTTTTCAAATTGCCCTACAGGAAGCCCTATATATTTTAGCATCTCCTTTTCCATCAGCTCTTTCATTACAGAATATAAATATATCCAGTCCCTCTCATGTTAACAAATAAACAAAAAATATGTTTCACGTATTTCTCTTGAAAACCCGTATTCTGAACTCCTAGTCATGTTTCCAAGTTTCTGGTCATTCTTGATATATTTATTCCTAAATTAACTCCCAAGTTCAGCAATTCAGCAGTGCCTGTGGATTCTGTTACTTAATTTGCTCTTCTGTCTCCCTGGATTTGCAGTTTTCTCATCCTCTGTAGATTGTAAGCCAATCTGTGGGCTTTGTCCTAGTGTTCTGCTGACAGCATCCAGTGCCTAAATCATTGTTTGGGTCATAAATGACACTCAATAAATATTGGTTAAATTAATCAAGTCTGTGTTTTGCGATCATATAAGCTTGATAAGTGATATTTTAGAAAAGTTTCATATATTCTATCTTCAAAACTGCTCTTCAAAGTAGGTGTTCTATTAATTTTAGAAAACTGCTAGAAATCTAAGTAATTTAACCAAGGACATAATAAATAAGTAGAACCTAGATTTGAAGTCTGACTCTAATCCCTGTGTTTTCTTTTAAATACCATGCTGATGAAAAAGAATAGTATAACAAAACAAAACAAACCAAGAAACTCAATGCTCTTATTTTCAAGAATCTTAACCACTGATCTCAATTGTTTTCTATACATATCCCACACCTACCTGATGTTGCTGAGTCTTTGGATTTGAGTGGCTTCTCTCTGATTCCCTACCACTAAGGTAAATTAGCTGTTCCTAAAGTTATATGCTTTGAAGGCTAGTGGTTATTAGATTTTAATTTTCCATTAAGTAATTGGACCCTGAGCCATAGTCACTTTCATTCCCCTCTTCATCCAAAGAGATAATTTGTAAACACATTTTGTTTGGTTAACATGGCACTGCTATCCTTTAAATTATTGTTTCGACATTTTAGTGTTGCTGAAAGGCATGATGTTACACATAAAAAGCTGTTAACATGTAGATGTCTGTCTGTCTCTTTTAAACATATGTTTGAGGCAAACAGATCAGATTCTGAGAGAGAAGAATATCATGAAATTCTAATATAATTACCATGTACAATAAAACTTTTAAATTAATATGGGGATGGGTTTTGTTTTGTCTAGACAATAATGACCAAAGAGAGATCAATATGGTCCCAGTAGAGAAAGAAGTTACTTTGTATATTTAGGTAATATCTGGTTTATTCTCTATCACTTATTGTGGAAAATAATTTAAACAGAGTGTCTTATTTTTGTAACAATCATTAGAGTGTATGAGTAAAGATTTTATAATTACATTTTTTACACCTGAAATATTTCAGAACACACATAAGCGAAACAAATGTTTTTGAGAACTAATACTTTTAGCAAAGGAAGTGCTTAGTAAGGGGAATTTCACTAAGCAGATGGAGTGTTAGAGAATGAATGATACATTCCCAGTCAGAAAAGAAAGCTTGCACTAAGACACATAATGTCAACAGCACCTACTGAGGGTAGGCTGATGGACCCTGCAGTGTCCCTATAATGCAGTGTCCCAGGAGACAGGTGAGAGTCACCTAAAGAGAAAGGAATTCTGTAGTTAAGTTTGGAACAATAAACAGAAGTCAGAACATGAAGGGCCTATAAAATATACAGAAAAAACAACTGTATTTTATAGTGTTCACCATGGGCTCACAAATTTAGTGCTTCCAGGGATCAGGCAGAAAGCATAAATAGGAGCATCTGGAATATAGGAGAAAAAGGAGCGGGGGCCCCTGGCACACTGGATAAAGCAGTGGACATTCAAATTCTGTTTAAAACAATGACAAAAAAATATTCCTGACCAACATACACAATATTTGGGGCACTATTTGGCTTGTCAGAGGCCAGTTAACTTATGTAGAGCATATAAAGGAGAGCTATTTAAATGCTTCACACAGTGTGGTGATAAATAAGTGTAATGGGTTCTTGAGAAAGTTTACTGAGGCAGTAATACGGTGGCTGTGGGCATAGGAATACAATACAGGAGGTCATGAGACACTGATCCTACAATTTTTATAATCAAAGACGAGTAAGTCTCGGCCTAGAGTAATGACAGGAAGAATTTGGTAGAAAGGATATAAGAGGAGAAATAAAGTGGTGAGTTTAAAAGGAAAATATTATCCATTAAAAGAGGGGGGGGCAGACGGACTGAGCTAGATTTTAACATGGACATCTGTATGGACAATGACATGGTAAATTTGGGAGGAGGTTGGGCATGGGAGGGATGGGGGAGGCAAAGAGTTCGGTTTGAAAATGCTGTTCAGAGTCCTGTAGGACAACTCAGTGAGATGAGATATCCAGGAGATGATTTTTAGCAAGGGTATGGACATCATACGAGTTTTTTTTTGTTAGTATATAGATTTGAGAATCACCTACTTATACACCATAAGTAAAGCAAAGGCAATAGAATAAATTGTGAGCAGAGATTTAAAAGACAGCAAACTGTAGAGCCCTTATGTAGAAACCTATTAACAGATATCATTATCATGATTGCTTTATAGTTGAAACTCTTTGAAATTCTAGGTTTTGGCAATATAATGTTTCCTTTTTTTTTTTAATTAGAGTAGATGCATTTTTAAAGATTTATTTTAATTTATTGTTAATTCATTTAAAATTTATAGTGTTATTATATCAAAGTGTTTTTTGTAATAAATGTTGTGTAATTTATTGATGCATTCCATGTGCCTTAGTATATGATCAATTTTGTGAATGTTTCATTGTGCTTGACTAAGTATTCTCTACTATGAGTATGTAGTGTTTGGTATGTATCCAAAATAATTGCCTTTTGATAATACTGTTTAAAAAATTTTAGTCCTCTTTTCCACTAGTCCTGTCTCAGTGTCCTCTATTCTATTTATCCTTTTATCTCTTGCATATTTCTCTGTGTTATTTTGTGTGGAAATATTCATAGTATTATATCTTCTTTGAGGCATGGGATTTTTCTGAGTTGATATAAAAAACATTTTTTTGTAATTGTTCAGCTCAGCCTATTGGTATAAGAATTTATTGATTGTCATGTTTCATCTCAATTCTATCATACCTTGTGTTGTAATTACTGTATTTAATATGTTGTATTTATTGTATATTTATTTATACTCTATCTTTACTCATGTTTCCTAATCTTTATTTCTTCTTTTTTTAAAACAAAAACAAAAGCAATCTTTTGGTATTTAAGAAGATTTGCATTTTATTCTAGTGGTTAACATTTTATAAACATTTTATAGTGCTCCTAATTTACTTTTTTATTCCATTACCTTATACTTTCTGTCTATTTTAAATTGGGTACTTTTTCTCTCACATTACCTGTACAACTGACTATAAAGTTATTCTATCTTCTTTTTCCCATTTTTAATTGATTTTTGTCTATTTTTCAGAACATAAAATATTTGCATAGTATCTTTCAACTTGTGATCTCATGACCAACTCTTCTTTTAACATTAGCTCTGACATTGAATATCTGAAATGCTTGCAGTTAATTCTTTTGCAAATTTTATCATTTGACTGGATGAAGCCGGTCCAGTTGTCAAGAGCAGTCAAATAGAGCTTTTGACAATGCTGGAAATGTTCTGTCTCTACATTGTCTCCAAAGGATAGACATTAGCCATACATGAGGAATGAACATAAAATCACCTAGGACTGAGAAACTAAATTTGAGTTAATTGAATTCTAATTACTTTGGATTTTGATTTAAATAGCCAGACGTGGCTAGTGGCAACACTATTGAACTGTGCATCTCTGATCGATTCTTCAGGGATGGCCCATGTCTACAGTATTTGCTAATTTCTGGCTTATTCAAAATTGTTTTTCTGTGGTCTTAAAACTTGAAAAACAACTAATATGCTCTCTGTCTCTCTGTCTCTCTCTCTCTCTCTGTCTCTCTCTGTCTCTCTCTGTCTCTCTCTCTCTCTCTCTCTCTCTCTCTCTCTCTCTCTCTCTCTCTCTCTCTCTCTCTCTCTCTTCCCCCCCAAGTGTTTTTGAAAATGTTGATAACATTTCAACCTTGTTTCCATGTTGTTTTTCACAAGCATGACATCATTATAATTACTTATGCAAGTCATATAAGTCACCAAGTTTAAATGAACAATTTGATAATTTTTTAATAAATTACAGAGTTGTGCAAAATCTCCAACAGTCTAATTATAGAACATGTGCAGTCTGATAGGATTTTTATTGGCATTGCATTAAATCTACAGATACATTCAGGGAGGATCAAAATTGAATCTTCATTCAGTGCATATGCTATATATCTTTACTTATTTAGATCTTCTTTAATTTCAATTAGCAGCATTTTGAAGTGGTCTATATATAGATCTTATACATGTAATGAAAATGTATCCTTTAGTATTTAAAAAATGTGATGCTATTGTAAATGATATTGCTGTTTGTAGTTTAAATTTCCTATAGTTCTTTGTTATATAGAGAGATATAATTGTCTTTTAATTTTGCCTTTGTATTCTTTGTCCCCACCAAACTCACCTATTATTTCCAGTACAAGTGTTTGTTTCTTGCAGTTTCCTAAATATGCGATCATGTGTTCTGCAAGTATAATTTTACATTTCCCTTTTTCTTATATATATCTTCTATTATTTTCATTGCAGTGATTTTTTGAGAAACTAAAAGTAAGCATTTATAAAGCTTAATCACAATCTGCTGTTGTATAGTTAGACTTGCTTCCCAATGATAAATTGTTTTAGTAATCTAGTTAATTTTGTTTTTTAAACTATCAATTAAACAAGTTGCAATTTTTTAAGAAAAACATTTTTTTTTTTTTTTTTTTTGGTTTTTCAAATGAGACAGCTTGAGAAGAAATAACTTAGAACATTTCCACCTATACTCTCCTTCCAAATTACCCCAGATATCTGATTAATTCATGGTCTGTCCTGAAGTTTTGAAAAACCAATTTGTTTAATTTTATAATTACTTTATTTGTAATTTTTTTTTGCATGTTTATAAATTAGCTTTTGGGGAGGAACGGGAGAAGTGTCCTTTTTTTAATCCCTAACTAAACATCTGATTTACATTTTATGAAACACCTATCCTTATTTCATTTCTTCAATAAAATAATGAAGTAAAGGTAAGGTGTTTCTATGTTTGTAGAATGAAAAACATATTTTACTGATATTATTTGAATAAAATTTTGAAAAGAGAGTTTAATCCTGCTATATTCCTTACTCTTTATTTTAAGCAGCATTTTCCAAATTGTGTTCTGAAATGTGAGATTTCTTAAAACGTGATTAGGCATTCAGTGATAAAACAGTTTATTAAACAAAGTTATTAGGTTTCTTCATAAAGGATTTATAAAATACTTTGTATAAAAGATAAAAAAAAACACAAGTCAGTGGCACAGTTATACAAATTTAATTTAATTTTGACCAGTTCACATCTCCCTCTCCCCTGTCAGGTATAGAGAGTAGTAGGAATGGGACGTCTAGTTTTTGACAAAGTGTTAACAAGGAGTGGACAAAAAGTCCATTTTGTCCTCTCTGTTCTTAAGCTGTCTGTAGACTTTTATTTCATGTCAATCAACGGTAGGTCATCTGCATTTCCTTATTCTTTCATCCTTCTCACTCATATTTATTTCTCTACTCCTGCCAGGCTTAACCATAGACTGAAATTCATGGTACTTTGGGGATGGGTTTGGGGGTTTAATTAATCCTAGTGAATGAAAATTAAGGGAAACAAAGTGTATCTGTTTGTGGCCCAATTATTTAATTCCTTATGCAAGACCTTAACATAATTTTTTCCTGCTAAGATAACTGTGGAAGCACATTTCAAAGTGGAATCTATTTTAGTGTGGAACTCTGAGGAACTCAGAGCTCTGTGCCAACCTGCCCTGGGCTAGTGTGAACAAAAATTAATTTATTTTCATACTTAGTCACTAACTTGTTGTTTTTATGTGAGAAGACTTCTTTACTGCATTATAGCCCAGTCTACATGATGCATGTAGACCTCCACCTGTGCTAAGCCAGCTCTGGAAATCTGTTTTCCATCTTGTCGTGGATTTCTGTTTATTTGCTCCATCTCCAACACATCTCGGGGAAAGGGAAAGTCTTTGATGTTTCACATGCATAATTCTCTGATATCTTAGAACCTGAGGGGCTGTTCTCAGAGCCGTTTTCATGGACCACTGAGTCAAGCATCGCTCCTCTACAACTTCTTTGCAAACTTAGAGATGGGAGTGCATTCTGAGTAGCAAGTCCTTGGCACCCTCTGCTTTCAAGTCATTCCAAAGTTTACCCAGATTTTTTCATCATTCCTCCACTCACAGAATATGGATAATTTAAGTTGTGTGTATCAATTAATCTTTCAAGTTGTGTGTATCAATTAATATTGTGCTTCTTTTTATTGATATGTAGTTTTTAATGGTCTAAATATAATACATTTCTTTAACCATTCACCGTAGAAGGACGACTATTATTTTCCATTTTGTTAGTAGATATAGAACTACTATGAATATTTGTGAGAACATAGTTTTAATTTTTCTAGGATAAATGTCAAATAGTGTTATCACCAGGTTATGAGATAGGCATATATTTAATTTTATTTGAAAATGTCAAATGGCTTTTCAGAGCGGCTGTACCATTTTACCATGTCCACCAGCAATGCATGAGATACCTAGTTTATCCACATCTTCTCCTTTTCCATCATGTATTTTCATCAATATGCTTTTTTAAATTTGTTTATTCTAATGGTTGTGTAGTTTCTCCTAACTCATTTATTCACTAGCTTGTCAACTCCTGAAGGGAAATTTGCACTTACTATAGTCACACATTTTTCCCAACTCCATTTTATATTTTATGAACTTCATTTACTGAAATCTTCTACTCTGTGACTTGACAGTGTTCTAAGCTTTGCATTTCTTTTATTTTGCTCAGAAAAACAAAACAACCCCCCAAAAAAGCAACAACAACAAACAAATAAAACTCCTACAAATCAAGAGAACTTTGTTTCCCAGCCTATTTAATTGTAATAACTAAACTGGTTGCTTTGATCTCTTTAGATTCCTTTGGTGACCCTTCCCATTTTGCCATCAATGGAAAACAAATGCTTTTTGTAGCAGTAATGGTTTTTGCCTCAATGGCTGTAGGATCTGGGATATAAGAAAAATGCAGAGATGAGAAATATCTTAATTATTATATATAATTTCATTATATCTACATAATTGCTAATATATATCATGGATGTCCTAGGAGGGGATATATTAAGCAAAATTTTCTACACTTTTTTGATCACTGAATGCTTTAGTACAAAACAGCTAATTAAGCAACTCACAGCAGTACCCTGGGAAATATTTCTATAGGAATAATAATATTAGATGTATCAGTAATATTTGAAGTAGGTCAGCATGACATAAAACAGTGGTTCTCAAACATTTGTACACTAGAATCATCTGGGACACTTGATAAAAAATACAAATTCCTGGCCTCCTAACTCAGATTTTTTTAAGTCAATGTGATTTAGGTATACATCTATATACATACAAATATCCTTACATATGCATAAACACACATATATGAATAAACTCATATATAGATAATATATGTGTATATGTATGTATAATATATGTATGTTTGTTCATATATAGTACACATGTATAGATGTGTGTATATTTGTATGTATACCCACATATGTGTATATTTGTATGTAAACCCACATATGTGTATGTCTCCACATATGTAGCATGTATCAGACACTTTTTTATTTACTCATATGTTTTCTTGCAAACGCTGAGAAATTGAAAAAAAATACTGAATTTTTTTTATAGGGCTATTGCACTAACGTATCACTAAACTGTAAAACAAACAAACAAACAAACAAAAACAGTCATTTATTGTCTCCCAGTTCTGGAGACTAGAGGTCTGAAATGGTGACAACCGGGTCCTGCTTACTCAGACTCTTGAGCAGAAGGAAAGCACCCTTCCTTGCCTCTTCCTGGTTTCTGGGGGTGGCCCGCAATCCTTGGCATGCCTTGGCTTGCAGCTGCATAACTACAGTCTCTGCCTTTATTTTCAGTAGAGTTCTCCTAGATGTCCTCATACAGTCTTCTTATGAGAACATCAGTCATACTAGATTAAGGGTTTGCCCCATTTCAAGTGACCTGATCTTAACCAATTACTTCTGCAACAACTCTATTTCCACATACAGTCACATTCCGAGGTCCTCTGGGTCAGGACTTCAGCAAATCTTTTTGGGGACACATTTCAACCCATAAACACACTTTCTGCAAAAGAGATTATGTCAGATAAAAGAAGTAATTTTTAAAAGATATATTACCATAGATCTGCATCTTTCTAAGACCATGATATTTTTTATAAGCATACTAAGTGCTGTGTACGCTTTTTTTCTTGGTAATATCTCAGGTTTTTCCTAAAATGTTTTCTGCCCTAGATTCTTATGCATTAAATGACTTCTGAGCCAAAAATTTAGATATACGACAAATATTCTTTATAATCTAGGCACAGCTATTTATTTTAATGTAAGTTAAAAGAACACAGGCAACAATAAAGAGCTATATTAATAGTCATAGAAAATAACATCAAAACTCCAGACTAGGCGTTTTGAAAGTCCTAGTCACTAGAAAGTCCCAGTCATTCTCAAAGGAGTATTTTCACCTTTAAAATTATTTCATTATACATATAAAATGTGATCCAATTTTCTAAATGTGGCTTTTGTTTCATTTAAAATGTGTTACATATGTTAAAACATTTCTCTGCTGTGCAAACCGATACATAGTACTAAGTTATATAGCTCAAAATCTTTGTACTAGCTGTATGATTTATTAGCTTTTCTTATTGATGAGAAACTAACATGAAGATGTAACTAAAAATATATCAACTTTTATATTAATTATAATTTTTCAATTTTGGAAATATAATCAACTTTATGAATGAATTTCTTTTAACATATTCAGCCTATCTGTTAATTGCTATAAATTATAGTGAAAACATTAAATTGTTACTGATATGCAGTACAAATTATCATCAAATCATTATGACAATATATATAAATAAAACCTCTATGAACTATGTATTTAAAGAAAGAAATATATTTGTAATCTAGCTCATGGCACTACACAAAGCTAAGGAAAAAGTCAGTTAATAAGATTGTAAATGACAACGGGAATTTTTGCAGGTGTTGCACAAAAACAATATTTTCCAAACTTTCATATCAGGGGGCTCACAAAAGCTTAGTAAGCAAATGGCGAAATATTCTATATGATCTACAATTTAGATAAGGCCCTGTTTTTCGTTTTGTTTTTGTTTTTTTTAAAACCAGAGACAATGGTGTAGATTACATATATTTTCCAAGTATTTATCTATATGTAAATTAAGTAAATTATAATATGTATATGATGTTTCAAGCCTAAAGTTTCCTGTTCCCGTAGTAAAAATTATTTATTACTGACTTTTCAGAACTTTTCCTATCTCTGTTTTGACACTTACTCTCTCCTGTAAACTCTCAAATGATTAAACAGTGTGAATAATTCTGCATATCCCTTCTTTCCTATGAATTATCTTAACAGTTAAGGAATCATTTCTAAGTGATACCTAATTTTTTTTACTGTATCTAAATTGAGAAGATAAAATTTTCCCCTATTGCTTCAGATCAGAAAAGGCAAAATGGGCCTGTCGCATATAAAACTCTCTCCAAAGTATAGAATGTTGAATTTGTGAAATACAGTAGCAACACTCAATGATAGTGATATCCCTTTGTTGATGAGTAAAGCAAGTAGAATGTTGCAGCATATATTCAAGGGAAAGTAATATCTCCTTACTAATGAAGTTTTTAAGGACTCTGAATTTAAAAGGCATCTCCACTATATGAAAATAAGGTTTGAATTCTGTGTACCAATTATACCAGGAGAATGATAAGAGCATCCTATCTCAGTTCAAAGGACAATGGAAGAACGTGAAAGTGGCCATATAAGGGAGCATATGCACAGATTGAATAAGTCTGAAATGCAATAGACTCTCATTTCAATCTCACCTGTGGTAAAATATAAATAAAATATTTGGAAAGTTTGAATATTATATCAGAATTCCATGTGTTATTTTGCTTACTCTACATATTTTTCCTAAAATAATTAAAATTATGACATACAAAGATCTAGATTTAATTTTTCTTAACTTTTTATTTTTTATGTTTTGGTCATGATATGGTCCTAATTTAAACAACCACTTAGAACCTGCTGGGTCTCATTCAACCCTAAATGACCAGAGTTTAAAAATGCTTAGTATGCACTAACCCATGTTAATACTGTGTTAAAGAAAAGAGATATATTTATGACTTGTTCAAACACTGTGGTGGTACCGGTACGATATAGTTGAATGTGACAAAATTTGACTCTACAAATAAGAAATTTATTAAAGGAGATTTAAACATTTACATACATTACTAAATAAAGTATGTAGCTAGAGATAGCAAACTGTTTCCAGGAAGGATATTAAATGAGTTGTTAGTGGATTAGAGAGTTTGCACACACACACACAAAAGGGCATAGGGTGTGGGGTTTAAAATGAATACGAATTTAGCAAGCCAAGATCAAGGTTGAGACAGTAAAAGGAAATAAAGTATTGAGATAAGGAAAGTTTATCTCATTATGTTTTCCATGTACAGTGAACTTTTCTTAAATTCTGCCTTATCAGATGGAAAGGGACAGGTAATGCTTTTCTGTTATTGGCCTATCTTTCATTTTGGAGAGTTTACATTCTTCTGTCTACAAATCATGAATTCTGTGTTATACAATATCCAAAGTGCTGTTAATCCCAATCATTTTCCTTCTCATTGTATTTATCTTTATGTATCAGGCCTTTTTTACATCTTTCATTTCGCTACTTAACATGTTCGTCTTTCATCTCACTTCTGAATATATAGAATGCAGTGAAAATAACATTTTAATGAAATTTTATTTTGAAACACTTTTAGATTTACATAAAAGTTGCAAAGGTAGTGCAGAGGGTTTGCTTACACCCACACCCACATCTAATTTCCTCTGTTATCAATGCTTTATATCATGTGGCACACCTGTTAAAATAATTGATACATTATTATTAACTAAAAATCCATAGTTTATTTATATTTCCTTAATTTTTACCAGAGGCTTCTTTTAGAGGGTTACATACAGGATAACACATGATACTTAGTTATCATGTCTCCTTAGGCTCCTGTTAGCTGTGACAGCTTTACAGACATTCCTTGTTTTATCTATTCCAGTTCAGGTACACTGTTCAGGTATTTTGCAAAATTTCCTCAGTTAGGCTTTACCTGATGTTTTTCTTCTCATTATATTGTGGTTAAACTCTTTCCGGAAGAAGACAACAGGTTTAAATGCTATTTTCATCATATCATATCAGGGGTGCACACTATCGAAGTGACTTATTATGTTGACCTTCATAACATGACTACAAAAGATGTCAGTTTTTGACTCTACAGTCATTTTTAATTTCCCTTTTCTATACCATGCTTTTTGGAAGAGAGTCACTATGTGCAGCTGACATTTATAGAGTGGAGAATTATTTTGCATAAGAGATTGGTCCCTTCTCCCCCATGTGTTTATCATTTATATCAGTCTGGACTTACAGATATTTATTTAAACTCATGGACAGGTGATTTATTATGTCTTTGTTTTGTTGTTCAAATCATTCCAGCTTTGGCCATTGGGAGCTCTTTCAGTTGGCTTCTGCGTCCCTTTGACAGAACCCTGTCATTGTGGGGTTTATATTTTAACACTTCTTTAATTTCTGGCACGACAAAATGCTCCAGTTCCATTGTGTGTATTTCCTGCTGTAGGTCTAGAATCAGCCATTGATCCAAGGAAATGGTTTCTCTTAATTTTGAATTGTGTTAGAAACGGGGACATTAACTAATTTGAATTGTATTAGAAACTAGGATATGCTAAGTGTGTCTTAGCATGTGCTAGGTGTGCTTGTGCTATTAGGCTATAGTTTTTTCTAGGCTCTCTCAGGTGATAGAACATAGCTATACTAATGCATGTATATACACACAATTATAGACGTTTGTGTATGTAACCCTTGGTATCTATATTGAGCTAAACATGAGTTCTGTTATAGTTTGAATGTTTGTGCCCCCCCCCCCCCGCCAATATTTTTATGTGGAAATCCTAATGGCTCGTGTGATGCTTTTAGGAGGTGAGGCCCTGGGAGGTACCTACATCATAAAAGTAGAGCCTTCATGTTTGGGATTAGTGCTCTTTAAAAAAGTGACCCCCCAGAGTAACCCTTCCACCATGAGAGGATACAACAAGAGGTCTTCAGCTTGGAAGAGGGCTTTCACACAACTGCGCAGGTGCCTGGATCTTGGACTTGCAGCCTCCAGAACTGTGAGGAATTTGTATTGTTTATAAGTTACCGGGCGTGTGGTATTTTGTCATACCAGCCCAAACTGACTAAGCCAAGTTCATATGCTAGATCCAATGCCAGTCCATTATTACATGAATTATTCTAGCTTCCTCTCCTTACTTATTTCTAAATTCCCACTCCAATAATAAGAAATCTGGGTCTGACACATACCATTAATTATTTAATGCCCGTGCACATGAGTAGTGGTGCCAGAATTATAAACCCATACGCCCATGGGAACTGATTTTATCAACTAGAGTGTATTGGTTATTTACTGAGAGTTCCTTTCGCCTTTAGTATCAAAGACTCCACTTATTTCCTGAGCTACTTATGTCATCACTTTCCCCTACCTCCTTCGGTAAGGTACTTTAATTGATTTGTACTAAGATTATTTTGTCCACATTCTGCACTTCATCCTGGGTTGCTAAATGTTTTTGTTTTAAGTTTTCATACAGTAATGTTCACTCATGTTGAAAAATTCTATGGGTTTTGACAAATACGTAGTGTTGAGTTCCCACCATTATAATATGTAATAAAACAATTGCACCATAGAACAATGTCTAGTACTTTACACCTTCAACATTCCCTCTGCCCCTTAGTGTCTGGAAATCACGGATCATTTTATGATTGCAATAGTTTTACCTTTTCCAGAATATCACATAATTATAATTATTGTAAAAAATAACATAAAGGGAGCCACTTTAAAATGGACTCAGAGCTGCCATCCCAAAGGAACTGCCTTTTATATCTTTATTCCTTAAACCTTTGAAATGTTTAAACTGGGCAAAGCACTATTGGACTGGGCCTAAAGCAGCATTGTGTTGTAAACAACTGTTTGCAAAGATAACAGGAAAGCAGACATTATGATTACCAGACTGAAAATTAAAGACATTCTGTAGAATTAGTGTCACTGTGTTAGCTTATCACCCATAGAAAATCCTTCTTTATGTTCATGTAATCATTCCCCTTTCCTTTCTCATAAATACCCCTTGGCTGAATACTATTTGGGTTTCTGCCTGAATCAATGCTTCCCGAATAGCCGTTCTTTTGGATCTCACATAAATACTTGTTGCCTGTTACTGTGGCCTTTTTCTTTTTTTTTTTCCAAGTTAACATTATATAATAGCAAGCCTTTTCAGACTTGCTTCTTTCACTTAGTAATTTGTTATCATGGTTAATGAAGAGAAATTGGCTATAGTTCTAATTCTTATTCATCTGTAGTAAGGTGTTTTATTGTTTTGTTTTCTTCTCTTTCGTATTTCAAAGACTTTCTATTTCTTTTGTGTTTTTTTGACACTTTGTTATGTTTCTAGGTATAGATGTTTTGCTATTTGGCATGCGTGATGCTCTCTGAGATTTCTGAATCTATAGTTGCATGTGTGTCGTTAATTCTGGAAACATTTTGGTCATTTGTTATTTCCAATATTTCTTTTACTTCTTTTTGTGTTCCAATTATATGTATTGTATGTTTTGAAATTGTTCCGTAGTTCTTGGATTTCCTGTTCTATTTCTTTTCCCATTCATTTTTTCTTTTCACATTTTAGTTTGAGGAGTTTGTATTACCTTTCTCGAGTTCACTGATTCTTTACTCAGCCAAATGTAGCCAACTGTTGAGACCATGGTTTGCAGTCTTCATTTCTGTTTTAATATATTTGAGTCCTAATATTTCCTTTTGATTCTTTCTTAGAGTTTTCATTGGTGCTTAACTAACCCATCTGTTCTTGCATGTTGTCTATTATTTTTTCTATTAGAACCGTTTATATATTCATCATTGTTATTTTAGATAGTACATTTTAAATATCCTGTCTTCCAACATCTGTGTCAAATGTGAGTCTGCTTCTTATGCTTGCTTAGTTGTTTCAGATTTATGTATTTATTTAGTTTGTCTTTTAACATGCCTTGCAATTATATATTGAAAGCCAAACTTGATGTGTTGGGTGATAGAAACTGAGATAAATAGTCCTTTAGTGGCAGGTTTTATATTAATCTGACTAGGAATTTTGTTGTTTAATATTTAGTATATCTGTAAGTGCCAGAGGCTTCACATTTCTCTGGTGCCCTAGTTTTCATCTCTCCCGTTGATTCTGCTCTTCCTTTAGTACTCCTCTGAGAGTTTAAGATTTTACAACTGTAATCTATTATTATTGTAGTGGATCTCTGTTGCTGTGCTGGTAAGGTGTGTGTAAGGGGAAAGTATTCAGTAATTATGATTAAATCTCTGTCATTTGTGTACCTGGCATTCAACAATCACAAGTGCTTTTCAACATTTTTCTTTTACTAGATACGACACAGAAGCTCCAGGGGCCAGAAATTGGAAAAGTGCCCCTCTTCCAAGTGGAATAAAATTCTGGCACAATCTTTTCTTCTGCAGAGTAGGCCTTGTGATAGAGAATGCTCTCAGTGCATTTCACCCCTCCCACTCCCCTGATGATTATTTCTCCCCTCCCCTGCTGGATGCAGGAACTTCTCTTCACCATATGACCTTGCAGTGCTTCCAGTGGTAAAATCCAAGGAAGTGAGGGTTTCTCACTTCCACGCTAATCCACACTCAGCTTCCAGCAGTGCATCATAATGATCTTTTAATTGTTCCTATCAGTGTCTGGCTCCAACAGCTTCTGCTCTGGCTATGCAGACCTTGGCTGCGTTTCTCTGGATTCTCTTGTCTTTGTGGATTTTGACATTATGGTTTACACTGTCACCTTAGGTCTCTGATGGGGCTTAGAAAATACATTGATTTTTCAATGTGTTTAGCTTTTTTCTTTTAAGGATGGCAGTTATGACTGCCATCATTTTTACATGTCAAGAGCTGAAGCCGGAATTCTAATAACCCTCTTAATTCTTTTCTACTAAATAGTTCTATAACCTCTGTCATTTCTAGTTAAGTTTTAATTTTTTTTTTTTTCTCCTCATTATCAGCCATCTATTCCTTCTTCTTTACAAGTCTGATGGGATTTTTGACAACTCAAGACTTGCTTTGTTATATAAGGGATTTAGTTTAGTGTAGGGCTAATTAGCTCCACTCCTGAGGAGCTTCAGATGACTCTGTATAATACCTTGTGAATTATCAGATATTCCGGAGAAATAAAACATGAAAATGTTTTGGTATTGTGTGAGGTCCAGGAATGTATGCTTCTGTTCTTTTTGAATGGTTCTTTATTGGATTTGGGTTTTTGTTTTTGTTTCTTTTCTTTTCTCACATATATGTGCTGGTAGAACTCAGCTAAAGATTCAAGGCTATCCTTTGCAGATTACTGGACTTCTTCTATGAAACTCTCTCTTTTCCAGCACTTCACAGAACTGAATCTCCTGTAATCTTTCAGCTCTCTGTAGTTAACTGGAGAGATTTCACCTGGATTATCTTTTTCTCCGCTGGAATCTCCCCTGGCGATAAAATAGGGCAATTGTAAGGCTTGGATTAGTTTCCTAGGGCTGCTGTAACCAATTACCACAAACTTGGGTGGTTTAAAACAATATGGATTTATTGTTTCAAAGTTCTGGAGGCCAGAAGTCTGCAATCAAGGTGTAGACAAGGCCATGCTTTCTCTAAGATACTGGGAGAATGCTTCCTTGCTTTTTTCCAGATTTGGGTGATTGCCAGCAATATTTGGCATTCCTAGGTTTATGGTAGCATAACTCTAATCACTGTGTTCTTCATTACATGGTGCTCTCTCTGTTTCTCTCTGCTTCCAAATTGTTTTCTTTCTTAAGGACACCAGCCATTGAGTTAAAGCCCACTGTAACCCAGTATGATATCATTTTAACCTGATTATATCTACAAGGACCTTATTTCCAAATAAGGTCACATTCACAGATTTCAGATGGACATGGGTTTTGATGGGTCACTGTTCAGTCCAGCATAGGGGTCCATTTATTTGTTTCCTGTCTCTTAAAAACCATTCTCTGAACACTATTGTTTTATATGTTTTTTCCAGCTTTTCAGTTGTTTTATATGGGAGAGTAATTGGTCCCTTTTATTCTATCTTGGCAAGAAGCAGAAATCTTCCTCATAATTTCTGTTTACCCAGCACCACTCCAGTATTTTAATTGGGGTTCAGTGCACAATATTAAGAAAATGTTCCATAGCCCAAAACCTGGCTTAAATGCATAAAAAATGTAAAATATATCACTGTTGTAGGAAAATTGTGGTGATCAAATTTTGAAATACATTTGTTGCATGTGAGTTGATGTGATAAACCTTGAGATTTCAGTGTTACTGAGCAGAATGAATGGTTTGAGTTGCACCTGGAGAAGGCAAATGTGGCACACACGGAATGGACGTAGTTGGGGAGAAACAAAGTAAGGGTTTCAATAAGGATTTTTCTATGGAAGTCTTAAGTGTCTGAACCAGTTTTAGACAGTTTGTTAATAAAGGACAAAGTCAAATCACTGCTATAGTTGGACTGTCATCATTTGCCAGTGTACTAGAAAAAATGAAAATGTTCAAGATTCTATCAACACAGGGTCATAGCTAAGTGTGCAATAAATATTGCTATAATAAATTCATGATTATAGTCTTAAGGAATATTTTCTGGAGATCCACTCATAAATCCTTATGAAATGGTAAAATTAGGTAAATAATAGGTCACAATGAATTAATGACATAATGGTAGCTAACATCTACTCTCACTCATAATTCTATGATGTCTTTTACTAGACAATGTTTTTTTTCTACTATGTCAGAATTTTATGACATAAAGATTCTTTGAGTCATTTTATGAATATCACAGTAAAAAGAAAATATTTCCAGTGAGTGGCACATCCCTTTAGGTGTCCAATAAATTTTCAGATTTTAGAGTTTAGAACATGGTTTATGTATTTATTCAGACCTTTTCTTAAGCAATATGGGAAATCTGACAGTGTATGAAATACAGAAGTTGACATTTCATCACTGGAGAAACATGCCTCTTGTTTAAAAATGAATCCAGAAATTTGATTCATGTAACATTTCGTACAATGGTTTTTGATATAAGAGGGTAAAGTAACTAGAAAAATTATTTTAGTAATAAAAAATAAATAAACCTTACCTAGATTTTGGAGTATTTTAAGAGGTAGATGTACCAGATCTGTTCATTAGAGAAATCTATAAATCCCTCCATCTAGACTGGTTTTCTACACTTTCAACTCTAAGAAATTTGAGTTTTTATATTAATAGTACATCACAATTTATAATTAGCTATTCATTGGTATTTTATTGATACATTAAAATTAAAATACATTAAAAGCCTACTCCATCCACAAATTACATTATGATTATAGTATGTGCAAAATTTAACATAAGTATATACTGAATATTTTGTTCAAAGGTATTTAATAACTAAATGAATTTTTCTAGCTAACAGATAGACAAAAGGTGTACTTTCCAGTTCAGATTACACCATTGAATGAGTAAACATGGATTTATAAGCAATTATTTTTTAAAAATGCATTGTGATAAAGATTATATTACGTGTTTGCAAATTAGAAAGTGCTGATTTCACAGACAATGAAATGTTAATTCTGCCTAGTCCAGAAGATACATTCCTTACAAACTTTAGTTTGTTCCATAAGCAATAAATGTCTATTCTCCTGGCAGTGATGTAAAAAATGTGCATTCAAGGATGAGAGCACAGAATCTATAAAAGCATGGATGTATGAAGTAGCACATGTTCAGGGAATGGCATAAACACAGACTGTAAAGAGAGCAGAGGAACGAACAGTGGCAGATAATAAGAGGAAAAATAGGTTAGAGATGATTGAAGGACTGTGTATAATATGTGAGAGTCTAAAGGTTAACCCTATGCACAGTGGAATCCCATGTGAGTGCTATATCTGAACATGACAATATTCTTGCCTTCTCTTTAAAAGGTTTTTTGTCTTCTTTATTTATTTATTCATTTATTTTTGGATATTGTGAATGTAAGGGACCAGGAAAATGAAATACTCAAACATGTATCCAAGCTTCCAAGCTAAAATGACTATGACATGATTATATTAACTGTTACTCTTTTAAGTGTTTATAAATTAATCATTATTCTAATTTGTTCCCTATCCTCCAAGTGAGCTCCAGTAAGTTATATAAACAGACATCTGAAAAATTATTTAAAAAGTCATATTAAAGATAGATGCAAAAGTGGTAAGATTTCAATGATTTTTAACTCTTAAAATCCATATTATTCAGAAAAGATATGTGGAACTGTCAGCTTTCTCCTTAATTACATATTCAGGGTATAGAAACTTACCCTATTCAGGGTAATATAAGGAAAATTAAAAAAAAAGAACATTGGAGAATCTTTCATGGTTTTATAATTTCTAAAATTTTGCCCTGTCTTCTATGTAACTATCCTTTAGTTTTTTATTTCCAGTGTAGATTCATTTATGATTTTAAGGATTAAATTTGGTGTAATATTTAAGCTCATAGGCCTTGAAGTCAAATTAACATAGGCAGACTTTCCAGTTCCATTCATCTCTTGCAATGTGATGTGGACGAGGTCTTCTGCATCTTGGTTACACTCTTTTTATTTTTTTCATCTTTAATATAATATTATTAGAACCCATATTATAATATTAGAGGATATTTAAGTGAAATTATGCTGGAGAGATATTTATTTCAGTGTCTGGCATATATCAGTTTAAGAAATTAAGAAATTTATTATTATTCCTCTCAGAACGAGAAGTTTCTACAAATGATTTTGAGTTTGATAAACATTGTGTTTAGTTAAAAATAACTTTAAAACTGGATATACTTAGATAAACAGGTAGCTTTCTAAGCTACTATTTCAATATTTATGTAAAAACAGAGTACATTTGTCTATCCCACAGAATGTTAACTTTTTTAGGTAAACATAGAAAGAATCTTGTGATTAGTAGATTAATATATCTTTTTTTGTCTTTCACCCTCCTTTTTAGAATTTGTGGTCTGATTTTTCACCATTTAGTACACATTTATTAGGCACCTATTATGCGATAGAAAACGTTCTATTCTTAGGCATATATTCAAATACAATTTGACTTAGTGTTCATGTTCCAAAGATAAAGTACAGGAAAGAAATACTAGTATATAAAAGAAACTAACAAACAAAACACACACACAACATAACATAGGGTTTTTAAATTAAATAGTGCCATTAAAATTTAATAGTGTGATATGAGATAAAATTAAGAAGTATCATGAAAATCAAGCACACAGTGTTTCTAATCAAAAAGTATGTATGAAATATTAAAGTGTAATTAAACAGAGCATATCATATTGAAAGAGGTGAAAATCAACATACAAAAATCAGCTGCATTTCTTTACAACGATAATCTATCAAAAAAAAATAAATCATGGAAACAATCTAATTTATAGTAGTATCAAAAAATAAAATAGGAATAGATTTAACCAAGAATTGAACTTTCTATACACTGAAAAGTATAAAACACTGATGAAAGAAATTGAAGAAGACACAAACAAATGAGAGGATATCTCATGTGCGTGGACTGGAATAATTAATATTGTCAAAATGTTCATAGTACCCAAAGCCAGCTGTAGAATCACTGCAATCCTCATCAAAATTCCAATGGCAGTTTTCACAGAAAGAGAAAAAACTATCTTAAAATTTGTATGGCATGACAAAATGCCCTGAACAGCTGAAGCCATTTTTAGAAAGAAGAACAAATCTGGAGGCATCACTTTTCAAACTGTATAAAAAGGTATAATCATTAAAACAGTATGGCACTGACATAAAAACTAACACACAGATCAATGGAACAGAATGAAAAGCACAGAAATAAACCCACACATATACAGTCAGCTTCTTTGACAAGGGTGTCAAGAATACACACCGGGGAAAAGGTAGTCTCTGTAGTAAATTGTCTTAGGAAAACATGATAGTCACATGGGAAAAATTAAATTGGATCCTTATCTTATACTGGACACAAAAATCAATTCAAAATGGATTAAATACTTAGAGGTAAGACAGAAAACTACAATGGAACCTTGGTTTTCAAACGTAATCCATTCCAGAAAACTGTTCGAGTTCTGAAATGTTCAAAATCTGCTGACAGCTAGGCCTCAGGATCTTGCACTCAGCAGAAGCAGCGTGACATGTTCAACTTCCGAGGCATGTTCGAAAACCGAAGCATTTACTTTCTGGTTTACTGCATTTGTAAACTGAAATATTAGTCAATGGAGACGTTCAAAAACCGAGGTACTACTGTATAGAACTCCTAGAAGAAAACAGGGAAAGAACTCCTTGACATCAGTCTTAATAATTTTTTAGGTGTCACCCCAAAAGGACAGGCAACGAAGGCAAAAATAAGTGACACTACATCAAACTTAAAAACCTTCTTCACCACAAAGGACAAAAATCAACAAAATGAAAAATCTACTTATGGAATGGGAGAAAATATTTTTAAATGCTGTATCTGATAAGAGGTTAATATCCAAAATACTTAAGGAACTCATATAACTCAAAAGCAAAATACATACATATATACATACATACAAGCAAACAAAATACATCCTAATTAATGGGCAAAGGACCTGAATATACATTTTTCTAAAGAAGACATACACATGGCCAACAGATATATGAAAAGGTGCTCAATATCACTAATCGTCTGGGAAATGCAATTTAACATCACTATGAAATATCACCCCATACCAGTTAGATATTATCAAAAAGATAATGTGTTGGCAAGGATATGGAGAAAAAGGAAACACTGTGCACTGTTGGTGGGAATGAGAATTGTTACAGCCATTCTGGAAAACAGTATGGAGGTTCTGCAAAAACTGAAAATAAAACTGCCGTGTAACACATGTATCCTTTTTCTGTGTATGTACCCAAAAGAAACAAAATCAATAACTCTAAAAGATATCCATGCTTCAATGTTTATTGCAGCGTTATTCACAGTATACAAGGTATGAAAACAATCAAAATGCTCATTGATGAATAAACGAATAAAGAAAATGTGGTGTGTACACACACACACACACACACACACACACACACACACATAGAGGAATATTATTCACCCATAATAAAGAAGGAAACCTTGCCATTTACAAAGACTTGGAGAACCTGGAGGACATTAGGCTAAAAGAAATAAACTAGTCACAAAAGACAAGTACCACATGATTTCACTTATATGTGGAATCTAAAATGTTTGACTACACAGAAGCAGAGAGTAAAATGGTGGTAACCAGGATTGGGGATGTAGAAGAAATGTGTAGATGTTGCTCAAAGGGTACAAAATGATAGTTATATAAGATGAGTAAGCCTAGAGATATAAATGTATAACATGCATGACTCTATGGCTCTATAACCACTATTGAGTATCTCATAATAAAGATATAAAAATAGCTTCAAAATGAAAGATTTGAGTTGTAGTTTTAAAAGGTGGAAGTAAGTATTCTAAGGAAGCATTTTTCCTGTCTCGGCAAATAAACTAGTCAGGAATTTATTTTAGTATGACCAAGACACAGAATGTATATTAATCTAATATATAGACTATATTAGCACCATTTGGCCAATGTTTTGTGTTTTTTCACCTTATGTAAATATTGTAAGTATTATTAACCTTTCCTATTGTCTTTACAACAAAAATAATCATGTCAGCATTTTGTATTTTCCTACACCCTATGTCAAGCAACTTTCTTTTTTCTCAAGATTCTCAATAACTCTATAGTCAACTGTTTGCCTTACATTTCCGTCTGCATTTTTTAAAATGCTGAGCCAACAAGTTTGTGGGGAATATATATATGTTCAAACGTTTTAAATATATATGTTTCAGAACTTAGCCCCTCCATTTCTACTTTTCAATTACCATTGTCTTCTTGCCTCAAGATTTGTGCTCTTCCCCAATCCATTCTCTTTCCTTCAAAAGTACTTTTTAAATATAATTTCAATACCTTATACTATTACTTAAAATACCTATATGTTTTAGAACCTTTAATATATATTCATAGAACTTCATCCAATACAAATCTTGAACTCATTTATTTCCAGCTTCACTATTGTCCCCCATTCCTCAGATTTTACATGTCAGTCATCATGAAATCCTTGTATTTTCCCACAAGTATCATGCTTTTCTGCTCTGATAGACTAGGCATATTTCACTTTTGCTCGAAACATTTTTTTTTTTTATTACGTGGATAACAAGCTTACAGTATTCATGTTAGATTTTGGTTTTCTAGAAGAAACATTGGGTTCCATTTTTCTCAGTTTGAATTACCAGCAATTACTAAAATTCAATGTATAATAAGTTGTAAATTATATTAGTGGTGGATACTTTTGGTCTACTTTCTGAGTATAAACACTTTACCCAAGCTCACCCAAAGCTTCCATTAAGGGAAAATTACCAAAAAAAGTAAATGCTGACATTATATAATAACATTATATAATAGACGATTTATTTTCAGTTTTTTTGTCTTAGAATATTTTTCAAATTTATTTATATCTCAATTCAATATAGCATGGGCTCAGATCACAGATTATCCTGCTATTATAAAGACACTCCTTTCACTTATAACAGTTTGGTGTCCTTCATGGTAATAGGAAATACCATTAAGAAAATGCAGTAATCTGATTCATTTTCAAGCCCACAAGGGTTGTGGTAAACAGAAAGATTACTGGGTATAACTGAAGCATGGTATTAAAGAGGACAGAATGCTCAACCAACTAGAAACTGGACTCTGCAAAACACTGAAGCCTGAGGATAGCTTGATGCCAGGTGAAAGCAAGTCATCTAGAAGGCATTACCTGGCCCTGAGTAAGTCAAGAGGACTAAATATAATGGTATTAGTTGTCAAAATTAAACAGAAATTCCAGCAGGTTAAACCATACTCTTATGGGAAAGGAAATTCTCCCAAGGATACATCACAGGAGACAGTGAATCTCCAAATGCCATCATGGAATCAGTTTATCTTCCACCTCTGTATCCACATGAATGCATAAGCATTGCTCACCCTGAACGACCAAACAACCTTATTTTATAGAGAAGAATGAGGGAAGAGAGGCATAGCTAAGTTAAATTTGTTTGTTTGTTCCCCTAAGTGTGAGTGCTATCCCCAGGAATTGTTTATACTATCCTACATGTTTTAGTCTGATGGAATATTTATTTAATTATTTGTATTTTCCTAATAATTTGGTACAGACTTTGAGATAAATTATTATTTTAAAAAATTGAAATCAAAGATCTTTATTTTATTAGTGATTTTGAGTTATAGTTTGAGTTAATTTGTAAATACCGCTATATGATTTTCTATTTTCTTGTTAGTTTTCCTATCAAAATATAAATTTAAATGAATGAGTAATGCCGTTTCTGTCTGTATATTGTCTGTCTCAGGAGCATCCCAGTGCTGTACATTCAATCACTGCTCACTGTTAAATGTTTGAATAAAGAAATGTTAAATGAAAGGGAGACAGTGATGGGAAGATTAAAGAGCATACAATATCTGACAATTAATTTTACGAACTTGTTGCAATGATGTTGCTAAACTTTTTGAGATCAGACGATTATGAATTATGAATTTGTACCAACTGGACAGTTAACCAAGTTTACTCTTTGGAAGTGCTGAAAAGGCTGTATGAAAAAGTTAGACAACCTGAACTTTTTGCCAATAATTCATGTCTCTTGCATCATGACGATGCACCAGCTCACAGGGCACTGTCTGTGAGGGAGTTTTTAGCCAGTAAACAAATTAACTGTATTGGAACACCTGCCCTGCTCAACTGATTTGGCCCCCAATGACTTCTTTCTTTACCCAAAAATAAAGAAAATATTGAAAGGAACACATTTTGATGACATTCAGGACATCAAGGGTAATATGACAAGAGCTCTGCTGGCCAGTCCAGAAAAACAGTTCCAAAATTGCTTTCAAGAGTGGACTAGGTGCTGGCATGCATGCAAAGCTTCTGAAGGGGAGCACTTCGAAGGTGACTAGTGATATTCACCAATGAAGTATCCTAGCACTTTTCCTAGGATGAGTTCCCGAACTTAATTATCAGACCTTGTACCTTACAGTCTAAGTATTGTTTACAAATCTACAGTCATGGACATCCATTGTGGGGAAAATTACACAAGGTTGAAACATGGCAATACATACTTACATTGTAGTAAGATTCCTCGGGGACCATTCCAGAGAACTTATTCAAAAGGAAGAGTCCTGGAAAAACATCAAAATTGGAAGACTGTTGCAGTGATTATGGAGATAAATGAAAAAAAGTTGCTATAGTTTTCTAAATCAGATTTTGTTCAAGGTACGTAGTGTTCATCTCATGCTTCTCATCTTATGGATGAAGATATTTATGGTTATTAATAGGAAATCTTTCATTTTGTTCTCTGAATTATATTTACATGTAATTTTGTCATCTAAAAAGAATGCTTGTGCTGTTTTGCAGAAAAACTAAAATCACTTAGGAGATGAAGAAAATGTTACTGAAAAACTAGTTTCATATTTCAAATTATTTTTTAAGTCTTACATTTTAATATGTCTTTCCAAAATATGTCAAAGAAAAATAACATTTAATTTTTAGGAATCGTGAGAATATGGGTTAAATGATTTAGCTATTCGCTACCACTTCCTTTTCTGTTTTTCTTCTTCCTTCTTTCAAGTCTGCCTTTCTCTTTTCCATCCTCCCTTCCTTTCCTTTCTCTTCCCTTCCCATTCTTCCTCTCGTTTCCCTTTTCATTTCTTCTCCTTTCTTTTCTGGAAAAAAAAAAGTAAATAAATGAAAACATTACTTTTGAAATGGAGTATCATCCCTGGTGTGTTGATCAATAACCAGCTGGAGATCAACAGGAAGGAAACCCTGATTTGTGGCATTTGTTGATTATCATGGTGTAAATACTGTGCCACACTCTGTTTTAAAGCTACCAACCTGATGTCAGATGCTAGTAAAATTCCTGAAAATTTAGCATTCAGTTGCTCACTTGCTGCAGTATACCACTGTGCACTTTAGACTGCCTAGAGGATACAAATTTGAACACCATAATGACCTTCAGAGTTGAAAAGGCTATTGATGTAGAGGTGGAGGGTACTTCTTATCTGACCCTAGAAGTATGAACTTGTATGAGTAATGGACATTTGTCCCACAATGGGGAAAAAACCCAAAACCCTTAAAAAATAAATAAGTAATAATAAAAACTGGAGTAGTTGGATTAGTTAAAGAATGGAATGATTCATGTACTTAACATGCCAGTTTCTTCTCCTGTAATAGTGTGTTTGCTGATTTGAATGTCCTACGTAAACTCTAATATTACTAATAGTTTTAAATACCATGAAATAGAAATTATCATTTGAAAGAAAGTACTTTCCCGGAATAGCGGTTCAGTATTTATGTCAAATCTTAACATAAATGAAGAATTTCAGGTTTTCTGCACAAAGTCTTCTAATTATTTTGACTTTTGAGAATAGCCAGTATAATATTCCCTCTGTTAATACAGGGCATGTTTTCATTCAAACACCATAATATCTCAAAAAGTAA
Organism: Rhinolophus sinicus; assembly: GCF_057876585.1. Classification (NCBI taxonomy): domain Eukaryota; kingdom Metazoa; phylum Chordata; class Mammalia; order Chiroptera; family Rhinolophidae; genus Rhinolophus; species Rhinolophus sinicus. Next base: position 175,332,871 of record NC_142516.1, read on the forward strand.
TAATGGAAACATTCTAAAACTTGATAACCAAGGGCTTTGTGCTACTTCTGGTAATAGATAATACCAATGAATTTTCATTATGTTAATATAGCACTTTATGCTTTTCAAAGGATTTTGAAAATGACATTGCTATATGTGTACCTGTTCTCCTTTTGGACACTAGATGGATTAGTTAAGTGTGTAAAATTGCTTCTGAAATACATCCCTATGTCCTTTTTCTTCTGTTCTAGTTTTAAAATGTTTATATATGTGATTGATTAATAACTAAGAAAGTTTTTGTCTAAAATTCTGCACATACTATGGCATTATTCTGTGTGTTATTGTCAAAGGCAATTATGATATTTAGCTTCAGTATTTATTTTCATAAAGACACTGATTTGAAAGAAAGGTAGTAAGGAAAAAAGAAAAAAAAAAGAATAAATCTTACATGCACAAATATGCCAGATAATTAGCAGTTTCTTTTGCCAAAGAAACAGTCATGACAGCAGATTTGATGAGGACAAATGAATCTGTGTCTCTTTTTCTAAGTTTAATGATCACTACTAATATGGTGATGCCATCAATGGTATGACTAATAACAGAGCTTTCATCTTCTGTAAGGAGCTGATATTTTTTTCTGACTTTGCTCTTTGATTATGCTGCCTTTTGTGGTGTTACAAATCAATGTTAGACCTAGAGCTTCATATTTTAAACTGAAAAATGTAAAATGAAACCCAACAGGGTGGCAGACATGCCCTGAAAAATAATATGCATTTTTCTTCCTCACATATTGGTTGGTATATACAAGGTTGGACAATTAAGTTCATAAACTCATCCTAGAAAAAGTGCTACGTACCTCATTGCTGAATATCACTATGGTCACTTTCAAAGTACTCCCCTTGGAAGCTATGCACTGATGCCAGCACCTCGTCCACCCTTCAAAGCAAATTTGGAACTGTTTTTCTGGAATTGTTAGCAGAGCTGTCATCGTATTACCCTCAATGTCCTGAATGTCATCAAAATGTGTTCCTTTCAATATTTTCTTTAGTTTTGGGTAAAGAAAGAAGTCATTGGGGGCCAGATCAGGTGAGCAGGGAGGGTGTTCCAATACAGTTATTTTGTTAACTGGCTAAAAACTCCCTCACAGACAATGTCCTTTGAAGTGGTGCATCGTCATGATGCAAGAACCATGAATTGTTGGCGAAAAGTTCAGGTTGTCTAACTTTTTCATGCAGCCTTTTCAGCACTTCCAAATGGTAAACTTGGTTAACTGTTTGTCCAGTTGGTACAAATTCATAATTGATAATCCTTCTGATATCAAAAAAGGTTAACAATATCATTGCAACAACTTCAAAAACTTAATTGTTAGATCTCATTATGTTTGTGTTTAAAATGTAAAACCTCAATTGTATAATCACTCGTATGTATTTCTTCATAAGGTCTAGGTTTTAGAGAGCTTCAGCTGTCTTTACTATAACATTAAGTATTTCTCTCAGTTAACAAAATAAAAATGTAACTCAAATTAGTAGTTTATGTTAAATAATTATTTCAATTGAAAAGGAATGTAAATATATCATTGAAAATTAACGTATCTATAAAGAACATATTAAAAGTGGTTCAAAAGTCCTGCAGTTAGATATTTAAAATATTTATCAGTCTGTAAGTCAACTTTATAGACGTGTATTTAACAAAAAATATGTACTCATTTTTTATTTTAATTTTTATTTATTTATTTATTTTAGTTTCAGGTGCACAAAACGGTGTAATAGACATTTACTCCCCTCACAAAGTGATAATCCCCTCCCTCAATCTCCTACCCCTCTGACATTGTATATAGCTGTTATAATTCCACTGACTTTATTCCCTATGCTGTACTCCACATCCTCTGACTATAGTCACAGGATGTGGAGTACAGCATAGGGAATATATATATATATATATATATATATATATATATATATATATATATATATTTAATATTCATATATTAAATTATAGTTGCCATTCAATATTATTCAGCTTCAGCTTCATGTGTACAGCACAGTGGTCAGGCAACTACACTCTCCCTGAAGTGGTCTCCCTAATAAGACAAGTGCCCATCTGATACCCTACAAAATCTTTACATTATTGATTATATTCCCCAAACTTACTTTCATATCCTTATGGCAATTTGTGCTTTCTAATGCCCTCACCATGTTACCCATCCTCACCCCCTCCCATATAGCAGCCATCAGTTTATTCTCTATATCTCTGAGTCTGTTCTTTTTGTTTGCTCATTTATTCTGTCTTTCATGTTCCAGATATAAGTGAGATCATATGGTATTTGTCTTTCTTCATCTGACTTATTTCACTTAGTGTAATATTCTCTAGGCCCATCCATATCGTTGCAAATGGTAAGATTTCATTCTTCTTTGTAGCCGAGTAATACTCCATTGTATAAATGTACCACAATTTCTTAATCCAGTCGTCTACCGATGGGCATTTCAGTTGTTTCCATGTCTTGGCTCTTGTGAATAGTGCTGCAATAAACACAGGGGTGCATGTCACTTTAAATGTACATACAATGTGATGAGTTTTGACAAGTGTATATGTACAGGTAATCACCATCAGAGTCAAGATATATAGCATATATTCTAACAGAAAGTTCCGTTTCTTTTTATAACCAATACTCGTACTCAAACTTAAACCCAGGCTACAACTGCTCTGCTTTCTGTCACTTTAGTATTGCCTGTGTAGAGAGGTATAGTAATACAATTCCAACTTTACTTAAACACTGTTCTACTCATAGCAACCTGGTACCACTATTATAAATATCCTTACTACATTGCTGCAAGTGTTTATAAACACTTCTCTAAATACATTACAGAGAAGAGCTATCACATCTATTACCTGAAATTATACTCTTAAAACAAAACAAAACAACAACAACAAAAAACAATGCCAACAAAGTATGGTAGATCCAGCTCTGCACATCCTTTAATAATAATATTTCACCAATGACCGAATATTTTGAATATTTTTCATGCTAATTGGTCATTAGTGTATCGTCTTTTGAAGTTTATTGAAAATGTTTGCCCTTTTTCAAAATTGTGTTAGTAGTCTTATTTGTGTGTTGTATGATATATTTTTACATAAACTGAATATAAATTATCAAATATATATGTATGTTTATATGTATATGTGTATATAATACATATGTATATGTATTATATTTACTCTTAGTATATAGATGGAAAGGCATACGACTTTGATTTTAATAGTCTCAATTTATCTTCTTTTTAATGCTTAGTACTTCCTGTATCCTATATAAGAAGTCTGCCTAATCACAAGGTCATGAAAACTTTTTGTAAATTTTCTTCCTAAAAGTTTTATATTTTCGTCTTTTATGGCTTACTATATCATTTAATTTGATATAATACTGTGCATTGCATGAGGTCCTAGGTCATTTTTTTCTTACAAATATCCAATTATTTCAGCAACATTTCTTGCAAAGACTACTTTCTACATTGTTACAAAAGTGCTTTTGTGTTTTTTTTTTTAAAAAAGATTGACCATATAGTATACTCATAGAATTATTTCTGGATTATTTTGTGTTCCACTACTCTATCTGTGCACTCTGATTTCTATGGAAAAAAATATAGCTTTACATTGTCTCGAACATAGGGACTTACTTCCTTTTATTGTTTTGTGTGTGTGTCCTTCTAGTTTTGCTCACTTTCAAAATTATTTTGCTTATTTCAGTTTCTTTGCATATCCATATATGTGTGTGTCCTTCTAGTTTTTGCTCCCTTTCAAAATTATTTTGCTTATGATAGTTACTTTTCATATCCATATATATCTTAGAATCAGACTGTAGATTCCTACCAAAAAAAAAAAGGTATGAGAATTTTGATTTAAATGAATTGAATTTATCCATTGTAATATGGATAATAGTGTTGAATTATTAAAATTTTGTGAGTTCTGTGAATTGTTTAGTTTACATGTCTTTGTAGTATTTCTCTTTTCTAAAGTAATGTGTGCTGATCTCCCTGTCTGGTTCTCAGCCCCACTATTTCCAGACTCCTTAGCCCATTTAAATTCAGTTGCTGTCCCCACATCTCAGTAAATCCTTTCTATTCTGCTTCGGGTCCCTGACTGTATTGTCAGAAAACTGCATCCAAGCGAAATGCTTGGGTGATAGTTTTACTCACTATGCTTTTTTCTTTTCTCTCATTGGTCATTGTCCTGCATTGCCTATTTAGTATCTAAAAATTGTTTCACATATTTCACCCAATATCCTATTTAATTAAGAAAAGTAGGTATATATGCTAATCAGACATTCCATTATAATCAGAAACAAAAGTCACATTATCATATATTTTTACTATTAATTTTTGGTGTTCTTATTAAATCAGTTTATCATTTAGTTATGACACACAAACATTTCAAAGTATTAGCTTATTAAATACTTAGAATGATTCTATTATGTGGGTACTCTTATACCCACTATCTAGATGAGAAAATAGAGTAATTAAGGCATGATACAGTCAAATTATCTGCCAAAGATCAAACATCAAGTAAATGATGGAAGCAGCATCTGAAACCATGTAATTTGCCTTCAGAGTCAGGGTAACTCATAGGTTCATTATAAGAATTATGTAAATTAGTAGCTCTCAAAGCACTTAATATATTAATATAGTACACAATAATCTTTTTTTGTTGTTGTTTTTTCTAATTTGACCTGCATTATAATGATTTACATAGTGGACCCCAAAAGATATGTCCAAATCCTAACCACCAGAAACTGCAAATATGACCTTATTTGAATAAATGTTTTGCAGATGTAATTAAGTTAAAGATCTCCAGAAAAAATACATGGGATTTTGGGTGGGCTCTCCATCCCATGACAGATGTCCTTATAAAATCCAAGGGAGATTTAAGACATAGGGAAACACTGTAGAGGCCATATAACATTAAGAAAGTCATGTCCTGTACATTTATGATTTTTTTCTAACTCTGAAATTCAGATTTAATAACATATACATATACTTCCATATTAGGTGATGTTTTGATGAAATAATCTGTTAAATGGCATAACAACATAAATACTGTGATAAATTTGTTGTAAGTATTCTGTGAACTGCACCTGCAACAATTATTAAAAATGAATTGTCTTCTGTGCAAAAAAGCAGAAAACTTGCTAATAAGTGAAGGAATGAAATTTATATATGCACACTTTTCCTTTCTAGTTGATTTGAACTTTTGTTTATATCTTAAAGTGTAATTTTGACTGAGATTTTATTCACACTTATTGAGCAGTAACAGTGATATAGTTTCTAATAAGGGATTTGAATGTGGTAGAAGTGTAGCAAAGCAGTTAGTTCTGCCAATTAGATAAATGTTGTGGAAAGTGAATCTTCTACCACCCTGTGGTAGTTTAGAATCATTGCATATTAGCATACTTCATTTAACTCGCCTGAGGCTTTCTTAATGGATGTATCAAGTTATATGTAAAGAAAATACATAACAGAAGCAAATATCCTGCCCATTCTTTTTTTTTTTTTTTTTTGTGGAGGAGGGGTGTTAGTGAGCAAAACAAAGATTCTACAAATACAGATAAATTTCAGAACCAGCAGTGATTCTAGTTTGTCATTAATAATTTAATCAAGAAGACACAGATGACTTTAATTATACTTTATCATTTTAGAGATTTTGCTAAGAGATTATCACACTATAAACCCAATTCATTTCCATATTGAATTATTTAAGACAGAATAATCTCTTTTGGAATTTCCCTGAATTACACTATCATCAACTATCGTTTCATTTCTGAATCAAGATAAATTGCATTCTTCAGTTTTTCAAAGAAAAATATGAAAAATATTAAGAGTAGGATCATTGATTGATTTATAAGAGATTGTACAGTTTTTTATATTTATGTTCTTATATTACTTTTGTTTAAATACTTAACTGACGACATAGTGACAATAAATTATTCCAGATTTAATGTACATTTATAAATTATTTTTGAACACTTACCATAATCAAGTCATTGTATTGCTGTTGTTATATATGTAATATTTAGAAGCTGTTTTGTTTACTTGAAAGATTCCAAACTCAGGATATCAGGATTCAGACAGGTAAACTAAGTGAAACAGGAATGGTGAGGAATGAAGAGGACTCAAGTTGATTGATGCTTTCATCTTTTGCCTTAAATAATTATATTTTAATTTCACATTTTGCTATACATATGAGACCTGGGAGCTGATTATGCTTTTTCATGTTTTGTATTTTTCTCTACCTTGCTCACATTCTTTTACTTTTCTTACCACTCTCCTGATACTTTCCCAGCCACAGTTCTGAAATAAGGCATGGCATACTGCTCAAGAGAATTTATGTATATAGAATTACCTTTTTGTTTTTTACAATTATGCATAATAACTAAAGGTGCAATAAAAAATATAGCAGAATATGAAATAGACATAGTTTGTGGTATATTTAAATATATAAAATTGGCAGCTTTCCTCTGACTCCTCTTCCCTTTTGTAATTTTCCCAGGTCATTTGAATTCAAGCCTACTCCTAGGAATTTGAGAACACTGGGTTTATGTAAATCTGGAGTTTTGGTGTTTGGTGAAATCCCAGCTTAACGATGTTGCTAGTTTCTGGGATACCATTCGGTTTAAATAGAATCAAATATGGGCTTCTGAGGCCAAATGGTTTTCCTCCACTTACCCCACCCAGGTACATGTTTAAGACCATGGAACTGAGAAAAGAAAAAAAATAATAATAATAATAACTCTTTAAAATAGTCAGTGGATGGATCTGGAGAGTACTATGCTAAGTGAAATAAGTCAGACAGAGGAAGATAAATACCCCATAGTTTCACTTCTGTGTGGAATCTTAAACAACAACAACAACAACAACAAACAAAACAAAAACAGACTCACAGAAACAGAAACCAAAGAGATGGTTGCTAGAAGAAACAATTAGAAGAGGCTGGGGGTGAGAATGGGGGTAGAGGAAGGATGAAAAAGGTAAAGGGAAACATAGTCAATGATATTATGATAAGTTTGCATGGTGACGGATGATTACTAGAATTAGTGGAGTAATCACATATTTAAGGTATAAAAATATCCAATCACTATATATTGTGTACCTGAAACTAATATAACTTAGATAATATTGTATACCAAGTATGCTTAAATTAAAAAAAAAGAAGTGAAATAACCAATGACGGTATGTGCTACTAAAGTTTAATTTAGTTAAGATGTGAATAACCAGACTAAATTCAGACCAAATTGTTTTCCTTGATACAAGAGCCACTAAACAATATGGAAATTTTAAAAGCAACCATTGTTTCCTTTTGTTTCTCTATCTTTTCTGTTTTATCATGTTTCTGCTTTTAGCTATTATTAGATGTATTTTATTAAGAGCACTGCCTACATAATACTTCTACTTAATAAATATATGATAAAATATCAAATCTGAAAAGCTAGTCAATGAAGATACATTCTTCTTATATTGCTATTAACTATAGTCTTCATGCTAGTCACTAGGTCTCTAGATTTGTTCATCTTACATAACTGCAACTTTGTACCATTATGCTAATTGAAATAAATCAGACATGTGAGGAAAAAAAGCTGCATGATCTCACTTACATGTGGAATCTAAAGAACTTGAATGCACAAAGGCAAAATAGTATGGTGCTTACCAGGGGCAGTGAGGCGGGGAAAATGCGATGTTGGCCAAAGGGTGCAAAATAGACTTCTTTTCAATTATTTTCTTTCTATAGGTTGCTGCAAAAGTAACTGCGGTTTTTGCCTTTATTTTTAACCTTTTAAAGCGCAGTTACTTTTGTACCAGCCTAATAGTTGTTTATGTCTGGTGTGTAGAAATGCAGTTTACTTTTGTATTAACTTATATTAACACCATATTCTAAACTCATCTATTCTATAAAAGCAATGATATATCCTTTGGATATTTCATATCTTTTTCAATTAACAACGTTTTCTATGTTTTAACCTTTATGAATTTATTTTTTTTTTTTCTTATGGACCATGCTTTTCAAAGCAGTGTTTACTGGAAGTGGTGATAGTGAGTAACCTTGTAGCCTCCTTGATTTAAAGAAAAATTATTTCCAACAAGGCTCCGTTTATTGTGATATGTTTTTGTGGGCTTTAATGATGATCTTCAGGTTATGAAAGTTCCCTTAATATAATGAGATATTTTAAACTACCTGCATATTAAATGTTATGAAATGCTTTTTCTACACCTGATGAAATGGTCAAATGCTGCTGCTTTTATCAATGCATGGTGACATGCATGTACAGTTTTTTCTAATTTCAATCTAGCTCTTTCATTTTTTGAGTAAATATGTTAGTTTTAGAGTTTCTTTCTTAGAATTTTGGCTTTTGTTTGCTTATATTTTGTTTCTGATTTTTGTATATATATATATATATATATATATATAAATTCATTCACATTTCTGCTATTATATAATACTATTATTACTTGGGACATAGCATAATATTCAAACTCTCAGTATATGTACTTCTTTATTTTAGAAAATTATACTTTGATTTTTAAATAACACCTGGTATATATTTGATCTGATTAAAAATGTATGCATCACTTCATCATTTTTTTCTAATCACTTTGAATGCTTTGTTTTTCTGTGTTTTATTCTGCTTAAATATGTCAAGTCTATCGTTCTGGTTCCTGACTTTATTTTCAGTGGAACCTATTTTCTAATTGATTTGTTAATGGTCTATTTTCTATTATTGTTCATTTTTCTCTTCATGTCTGTTCTAAGCTCTGCCAGTTTGTTTTCCATGAAATTATATTTTGTTATTATATTTTCTTTGAATTCCATTATTTCATGTTTCTTCATTTCATAGAATCCATGGGGGGAAAATTCCATTATGTATGTGAAATTCAGTTGTTGTATTCTTTTGTGGTTGTTTACATATTTTAGCATCATTCCAATATCGGGGTCTTTCTGATTACTATTATAATTTTGATTGTGGTAAATTCAAATTTATTTGAGAACTGCAAGTTTTGTTTGTTCACTATATTTGAGGACAAGAGCCTAATGGCTGTAACACTAAAAGTCTTGGATTTAGGTATGTTGGTCAAAAATACTTATCATTCAGCCTCATATATATTTGGGCATTTTTCATTCTGGACTAACAGCATGACGGGCTGGTTGACACAGGGAGATCAGCATGTTATAATCTTGCGGTGACTTAGCACTTATTTTTCTTCAGAAGACAAAGTCAACTGTAGTGGAGCAAATTAACAGATATGTTTCCTACCCCTTGCACATCAGTATCTTTAAAAACACAATGAATCAATGCTAGTTTTGAGCCCCACTTTCCCTGATGAGTTTTGTCAAAAGTGTATTGGTTTCATCTTTTAGAATGTACAACTTAGTGTTACCCAAGGTCTGTCTATTTGAATTAGCTCCAAGGTCAAATTTATATCCTATGTGTCACTGTCACTATTTCTTCGTAGGTAAGATTCAGGGTTAATAAGTATTTTCTAGTATATCTGAAAAAGGAGTTTCTTCTTTGCTCCTCCTTTCTTTCTATTAGTTTCAGGAAGAATTGTGTGGGACTTATTTAATCAGTACATTTCTTCACAAGTTTGCTATGACTGGAAAATAAAATTAGGGAAATGTTATGCTAATCTTACTTGGTTAGAGTTGCTGTGATCAGCTTCACTTAGAGATTAGTCAGTCAAGAAGATTTATTGACTCCACACTCTTTTATGAAGCACCATGCTAAGTGTACAGAAAGTGTCACTGAGAATATTAAAATCTACTGATGGAAACCAGAAATGTTTAGCATGCTGTGTGCCCCTGGGAAAGTTAATTGACCTCTTAAAGACTGAATTTCTTAATTTGTAATAAAAAGATAATAACTTACTGGGCTGCTGTTAAGTGCTTATGCTGTAATAGGCAAAAAAACCCAAAACACTCACATTGCTCTATGAAAAATATATTGAGCTTTTTCTCAATTTATGTGAAGTAAATTAACAGATAAAGGAGACACATGACACGAAGATGTTTTTATTTAATTTTTAAAATGTATGAAAATATGATCTATAAATGAAACTATACTAATTGCACATATGGTACATAACACCTAACTGCTTTGATTATAGCAATAACTATAGCTTATACTTTGTCCCACTTATACACTCACAGACTCGTTTGCTATCAACAAAACTTGTGACATTATTTTTCAGTCAAGCCTAATATTATTTTAGTATATAATCTAGAATTAACTCATGAGTAGAAAACTGATAATAATATTAGTCAATTATAATAAGACTAGATACAATGGTTTTCAATTATTTTTAGTAAAACATGTTTATTTTTCCTAAAGAACTATTATGAGAAACATTAAAACATCTAACCGAGATACATGGCAGTTTGTATTAAGAAAATGACGGTGCACTGTTGTCCCGCTAAGGTTTAGACCTACCTCATTCCCAATTTTTTCGTCCTGCAAAAAACTCTTTTTTTTTTTTTTCTTAATTTATTGGGGTGACAGTTATTAGTAAAATCACATAGAATTCAGGTGTACAATTCTGTATTACATCATCTATAAATCCTATTGTGTGTTCACCACCCAGAGTCAGTTCTCCTTCCATCACCATATATTTGATCCCCTTTACCCTCATCTCCCAACCCCAACCCCCCTTACCCTCAGGTAACCACTAAACTATTGTCTGTGTCTACAAGTTTTTGTTTCTCATTTGTTTGTCTTCTTCTTTTGTTGTTTTTGGTTTATATACCACATAGCAGTGAAATCATATGGTTCTCTGCTTTTTCTGTCTGACTTATTTCGCTTAGCATTATACTCTCAAGATCCATCCATGTTGTCACAAATGTTCCTATATCATCTTTTCTTACCGCCAAATAGCATACCATTGTGTATATATACTACAACTTCTTTATCCATTCATCTATCAAAGGACATTTTGGTTGTTTCCATGTCTTGGCCACCGTAAACGAAGCTGCAATGAACATTAGAGCACACGTGTCTTTATGTATAAATGTTTTCAGATTTTTTGGGAAGATACCCAGGAGAGGGATTGCTGGGTCATATGGTTATTCTGTTCGTAATTTTTTGAGGAACCTCCACACTGCCTTCCATAACGGCTGCACCAGTCTGCTTTCCCACCAACAGTGTATGAGGGTTCCTTTTTCTCCACAGCCTCTCCAACACTTGTTACTATTTGTCTTGTTGATGATAGCCATTCTGACTGGGGTGAGGTGATATCTCATTGTGGTTTTTATTTGCATTTCTCTGATGATTATTGATGTTGAGAAATTTTTCATATGTCTATTTGCCATTTGTATGTCCTCTTTGGAGAAATGTCTCTCCAGGTTCTCTGCCCATTTTTCAATTGGGTTGTTTGCTTTTTCGTTGTTGAGTTGCATGAGTTCCTTGTATATTTTGGATATTAGCCCCTTATCGAAGGCAATCGTTGCAAAAATCTTCTCCCATTCATTTGGTTGCCTCTTTGTTTTGTCGATGGTTTCTTTTGCTGTGCAGAAGCTTTTAAGTTTGATATAGTCCCATTCGTTTATTTTAGCTTTTACTTCCATTGCCTTTGGAGTCAAATTCATAAAATGCTCTTTGAACCCAAGGTCCATAAGTTTAGTACCTATGTTTTCTTCTATGCAGTTTATTGTGTCAGGTCTTATGCTTAAGTCTTTGATCCATTTTGAATTAATTTTGGTACATGGTGACAAATAGCAGTCCAGTTTCATTCTTTTGCATACGGCTATTCAGTTCTCCCAGCACCATTTATTGAAGAGACTGTCTTTCCTCCATTGTATGTTTTTAGCTTCTTTGTCAAAAATTAACTTTCCATATTTAGGTGGTTTTACTTCTGGGTTCTCAATTTTATTCCATTGGTCTATGTGTCTGTTTTCCTGCCAACACCATGCTGTTTTGATTATTGGAGCCCTTTAGTTCAAGCTAAAGTCAGGAAGTGTGATACCTCCATTATTGTTCTTTTTTCTTAAGATTGCTTTGGCTATTCGGGGTCTTTTGTGGTTCCAAACAAATCTGATGATTTTTTGTTCTATTTCTTTAAAAAATGCCATTGGGATTTTGATGGGGATTGCATTAAATCTGTATATTGCTTTGGGTAATATCGCCATTTTAACTATGTTGATTCTTCCAATCCATGAGCACGGAATGTCTTTCCATTTCTTTGTGTCTTCTTCAATTTCTTTCAAAAACGTCTTATAGTTTTCAGCATATAGGTCCTTCACATCCTTGGTTAAGTTTATTCCTAGGTATTTTATTCTTTTTGCTGCAATTGCAAAATGAATTGTTTTTTGGATTTCATTTTCTGAGATTTCATTGTTAGTATATAAGAAAGCAATGGACTTTTGTACATTGATTTTGCAGCCAGCAATTTCACTGTATTCATTGATTGTTTCTAATAACTTTTTGGTGGAGTCTTTAGGGTTTTCTATATATAGCATCATGTCATGTGCAAAGAGTGATAATTTAACTTCTTCATTCCCAATTTGGATGCCTTTTATTTCTTTATCTTGCCTGATTGCTCTGGTAAGGCCTCCCAACACTACGTTAAAAAGCAGAGGTTATAGGGGACAGCCCTGTCGTGTTCCTGAACGTAGAGCAAAAGGCTTCAGTTTTTCACCATTAACTATGAGATTAGCTGAGGGCTTGTCATATATGGCCTTTATTATGTTAAGGTATTTTCCTGCTATACCTATTTTATTAAGTGTTTTAATCATAAATGGATGTTGTATCTTGTCAAATGCTTTTTCTGCATCAATTGATATAATCATATGATATTTGTCCTTTATTTTGTTTATGGGATGTATCACATTGGTGGATTTGCGGATGTTGCACCAGCCTTGTGCCCCAGGAATGAACCCCCCTTGGTGTGATGAATAATCTTTTTAATGCATTTTGTATTCGATTTGCTTGAATTTTATTTAGGATTTTTGCATCTGTATTCATCAGATATATTGGTCTGTAGTTTTCTTTTTTTGTGCTGCCCTTACCAGGCTTTGGTATCAGGGTAATGTTGGCCTTATAAAATGAGGTAGGGAGTACTGTCTCTTCAATTTTTTGGAAGAGTTTGAGCAGGATTGGTATTAGATCCTCTTTGAAGGTTTGGTAGAAATCACTAGTGAAACCATCTGTTCCCGGACTTTTGCTTTTGGTAAGGTTTTGGATGACTGATACAATTTCGTTACTGGTGATCGGTCTGTTTAAATTTTCCAGTTCTTCATGGTTCAGCCTTGGAAGGCTATATGTTTCTAAGAACTTGTCCATTTCATCTAGGTTATTGAATTTGGTGGCATAAAGTCCTTCATAGTATTCTTGGATGATCCTTTGTATTTCTGTGGCGTCCGTGAAAACTTCCCTTTTTCGTTTCTGATTTTGTTAATTAGTGTCTTCTCTCTTTTTATCTTAGTGAGTCTAGCCAAGGGTTTGTCAATTTTGTTAATCTTTTCAAAGAACCAGCTCTTTGTCACATTAATTTTTTCTATTGTCTTTTTGTTCTCTATTTCATTTAGTTTTGCTCTGATTTTTGTTATTTCCTTTCTTCTGCTGACCTTGGGTTTCACTTGTTCTTCTTTTTCTAGTTCTTTAAGGTGTGACATGAGGTTATTTATTTGGGATTTATCTTGTTTCTTGAGATAGGCCTGTAATAATATAAATTTCCCTCTTAAAACTGCTTTCGCTGCACCCCAAAAATTTTGGTTGGATGCATATTCATTGTCATTTGTTTCTATGTATCTTTTGATCTCTCCTCTAATTTCTTCTTTGACCCACTCATTCTTTAAAAGTATGTTGTTTAATGTCCATGTGTTTGTGCTTTTTCCTGCTTTCTTTTTGCAGTTGATATCCAATTTCAAAGCCTTATGTTCAGAGAATATGCTTGGTATGATTTCAATCTTAAATTTGCTGATGCTGATTTTATGTCCCAATAGATGGTCTATGCTTGAGAATGTTCCATGTACACTAAAAAAGAATGTATAGTCTGATGTTTTAGGATTAGGTTCTCTATGTATGTCAATTATGTCCATTTCATCTAATGTGTTATTTAGGGCTACTATTTCGTTATTTATTTTCTGTTTGATCTATCCATAGCTGTCAATGATGTATTTATGTCCCCTAGTATAATTGTGTTTCGGTCAATTTCTCCCTTTAGTTCTGTTAGTAGTTGCTTGGTATATTTCGGTGCTCCCTGATTGGGGGCATAAATATTGATGACTGTTATGTCTTCTTGTTGTATAGTGGCCTTTACCATTATGAAATGTCTGTCTTTGTCTCTTGTTATCTTTTTCACCCCGAAGTCTGTTTCATCTGATATCATTATGGCTACACCTAATTTTCTCTGGGTACCATTTGCTTGGAGTGTCAATTTCCACCCTTTCACTTTGAGTCTATGCTTGTCCTTGTAGCTTAGATGTGACTCTTGGAGACAGCATATGGTTGGGTTTCGTTTTTTTATCCAATCTGCTACTCTGTGCCTTTTAATTGGTGAGCTCAGTCCATTTACATTTAGGGTGATTATTGATATGGGAGAATTTCCTGTCATTCTATCTTTAGTTTTCTGGTAAGGCTGCGTCGCCATTGTTTTTTTGCCTTTTTGTTGTTGTCTATTATTTCTGTGTGGTGGTATACTATGATGTTTCCCTCTGTTTCTTCTTTTATTACAGTATTTCAGTTCTGGATTTTTTTTTTATTATTTATTTATTTATTTATTTTTTTTGAGTGGTTGTCCTTAAGTTTATGTAAAAAAAGTTTGATATTTAGAGTATTCTGTTTTTTTCAGCACAGTTACTTTCTCCATTCCCATATTCCGTTTCAGGCCTTTACTCTCCCCCTTTTTATGTTTTGGTTGCCACAAATCGACCCTGTTGATGGTGGTCGAATAGCCTCCTTTAGTATTTCTTATAGAACAGTTCGTGTATTAGAAAATTCCCTCAGCTTCTGTATGTCTGGAAAGGTCTTTATTCCCACTTCATATCTAAAGGATGTCTTTGCTGGATATATTATTCTTGGCTCATGATTTCTCTCTTTCAATAGTTTGAATATTGGGTCCACTCCCTCCTGGCTTGTAGAGTTTCTGCTGAGAAATCTGATGATAATCTAATGGGCTTTCCTTTGTAAATTACTGTCTTCTTTTCCCTGGCTGCCTTGAGGATTCTTTGTTTGTCGTTGATTTTAGACAGCCTCAATACAATGTGCCTTGGAGAAGGCCTGTTGGGATTGAGGTAATTAGGTGTTCTATTTGCTACTTGGATTCGAGGGTCCAGTTCTGTCCACAAGTTTGGGAAGTTCTCATCTTCAATTTGTTTGAATATATTCTCTGTTCCCTTCTCTCTTTCTTCTCCTGGTATGCCCATGACTCTTATATTGCTCTTTCTGATGGAGTCAGGAAGTCCTTGTAGAGTTCTTTCATTTATTTTAAGTCTCAAGTCTCTTTCTTCTTCCATCTGTGTAACTTCCAGGTTTCTATCTTCGATGTCACTGATTCTTTCCTCCATTTCGTCAACTCTACTACCTAAACTGGTTATTTCATTCTTAATTTCTTCTATTGAGTTCTTAATCTCCAGAAATTCTATTTGATTATTTTTTAAAATTTCAATCTCTTTCGTAAAATTATGATGCTGTTCTGTGATTGTGTTTCTGAGTTCATTAAACTGCCTTTCTGTGTTTTCTTGCATGTTGTTGAGTTTTTTCGGAACTTCAATCTTGAATTCTCTGTCATTTAAGTCACATATTTCCGTATCTTTAAGTTCCTTTTCTGGAGACTTTTCACTTTCTTTCTGAGCTGACTTGTTGCCTTGGTTATTCATGGCAATTACTGACTTATTATTTCTCTTCCTTGACATCTGCAGGAGTGGCTTCTGCAACAGGTTGATAGGAAGAGGTCTTTCTTTTGTTTTCCAGTTCTTTTGTTAGAATGTTTTATTTTCTTTCTGACTGCAGCCTTTTTTCTCTTTCTCACACGGTAGTGCTATGTTTTCTCTGCACTATTCCAGCTTCTCACACAATGGGGGGATTCCCTGGAGATGGGCTTCTCCTCTGTTAATAGTTCACCTAGTTCACAGGGTTCAGTGTCCCGGTGGGTATGCGGAGAGCTTTTGAAGTTCCAAAGCTCTTCCTGCACCAGATTCAGAGCCCATATGTTTTAGCAGTTCTGTTTACTCCTGCAGGGATCCACCCAGATAGGTGGGACCAGGAGCATGGTGAGTTGTGAGAGGTGGCCCAGAGCAATGGTGGCGACCACCACCACAGCTGGTCCTGCTTCCACAGCTCCCTCCCCTTTGCCAGAACTAGTTGGGCTGCGAATCTGTGTCTGCCATCCACAGTTCTCAGAACAGCAATTGTTCTATTTTTTTTATCTGACACTGCTACTGTTCCACTTCTAGCACCGGGCAGGTGGGGTCCTGGTGAGCTCTGGGAGGGTAGGGAGGGGGTGGCTAGTCTCAGTGCCTAAAGCTTCCGTTCTCTGCTGCTCAGTGAGGGCTTAAACCACCGTTTTCAGCCTTCGTCCCTCAGTCTTTTCTTCAAGGTCTCTGCCGTGAGCGTTGGGTTCAGCCATGTTATATGTTCCCCCCTCAGCCCTGTGGGTCATAAGCGGAGCCCTAGCAGTCCAAGTTCTTCCCTCTCCCACAGCTGTGGTATTTCCGGGATGCAAAGAGCTCGGAGCACTGAGCTACTTCTGTGTCCTGCGCCCGCACAGCTCTGTCACCGCACTTCTCCCTTATATCCTCCCCTGCTTGCTAGATTTGCCCACCTGTAGGTGAATTCAGTAGTGGGCCTCTTCATCTTCCCTGTCTGCTGTGCAGGGAGTCCTTGTGGAGTTGTTGTTCGATTAGTTGTAAATTCCTGGGGAGCTTTCCAGAGGCTCACCTCACGCCGCCATTTGATGAGGTCTCCCACAAAACTCTTGAAATGTGAATGCATTGGCTAGAACTTTAGATACCACTAAAATTAA
Source organism: Rhinolophus sinicus (assembly GCF_057876585.1). Taxonomy (NCBI): domain Eukaryota; kingdom Metazoa; phylum Chordata; class Mammalia; order Chiroptera; family Rhinolophidae; genus Rhinolophus; species Rhinolophus sinicus. The sequence goes on from NC_142516.1 coordinate 175,349,844, forward strand.
CTGAATCTATCAGTTTATTTTGTGTTACAAGACATGTTCTAGGTTATTTATAAGTTTTTACATTTTAAGTTTTAATAAATACTTTGAGATGGACAAAGGAAGGGATATTAAAATAATATTTAGATGAAAATGAATTTCCTAAAAGCCATGCATTTTTTTATTCCATGTGATATCTAAGAGAATCACCTAATGTAGTAGAGAAACAGGACCATTGAAAACCTGGACATTTTGGTTGAGTAAAGTTTTTGTGGCACTTGTCGATTGCATTAAATAGTCAAAGGTACTTAAGAATGAAATGCTAAGCATTATTACTTTATTTCTTCATTAGATTCAAGCAGTTGTATTAACACAGAACAGTGACTGGGACTTATTAGCATCGTAGGTCCTTATTAAATGTTAGAAACATGATGAGTTAATAAGTATTAATGATAATCAAGTCAAAGACAGTTAAGAGGAAATTAGAGCACTACCTCAGGATTAAGAAACATTGACCCTGGCTGTCGGCTACATTAAACAAAACAGAGATATATGGTGATACTGAGATGCTAGTCATCTCATTGCCCACTATTGTGTTTACAAATATTAGAACACCTACGAGGGAAGGCCAAGAGCTGTTTGAAATTTTCAATCATCATTCAATATAAGATAGAAGTTAAAATCTAAAACTCAGTTCCTAAATAGTCTTGTGTATCCTGCACTGACTTCTACGCAGTTTTCCTCAGCATCAGTAGCAGGAAAGTGTCCCTCACAGTGAGTGCAGTTAGACCTCCAGCATTGAAGGGATGCTGATTACAGCATAACTATGCCATGTCGGCGTATTTAGAAACTCAAAGTGTCCCAGTGATTGTTATATGATAAATTGAAAGAGTATTGAACACAGATGACAGGTTAAACTATTTTAATATGTCCCCCTAAAGCATAGCGTGAGATAATTTAAAACACTAAGAGAAAGCTAAAAACAATGGGTGTTAATAATAGCTTTTGCTCAGAGATAATATCCCTTTAGCAGTCTCAGGTAAAAGTAAAGCAATAATGCATGTCAACTATAATTGAAAAATTAAAAAAAAATGTATATATTATTAAAAAGTAAAGCAAAAATTTCTTTCAGAATTATTTTTATCTCTCTGTTGTGTAAGTATACACAGGTTTTCATAATGTCTTTTAAATCAACCTCTTCCCTTCACAATTGCACTATAATTTTACTTAATAAAAGTGATACTATTAGTCAGGGATTGGGATAAGGTGTGGTGTTCAATATTAATTGAGCGTCTACAATGAGAAGAGACTCTTGCTCTCTACTCTGGATTCATTACCTTGCTTAATCCTTACAATAGCACTGAAAAAATGGGATTTTATCATGTATACTTTCCAGAAGAAGATTCAGAAAGATAAGGAATCTGTCCCAGGAACACAGAGCTAGCCACTGGAAGGAGGACTCTGGTTTAAAACCAGCATTGCCACTTGCAAACGATAGATGATTCTTCCTAATTTTATCTGTTATTTTATTTTTAAAATGAATGTACAGGCTTAAGCTACACTACCTGCATGCTATATAGTGCATCTACCCTTTGGACATTTGTAAGTGAACACACACAGATATATATATATATGTATATGTATATGTATATGTATATGTATATGTATATGTATATGTATATATGTATATATATGTATGTATGTATATATGTATATGTATGTATATACATACATATATATATACATATATACATATATAGAGAGAGAGTATCTGTCTCTATAGATAGATAGATATAGATATATATAGGTATATAGGTATATATATATATATGTATATATATATAGCTATATATATCTGTATCTATATCTATATATCTATATATCTGTATACAGATGTATATATAGCTATATAAACTGTAAGTACAGTTTATATATCTATGTAGCTATCTATATCTATATCAACATCTACATCTACATCTGCATCTATGTCTATATATCTATATATGCATACATATGTAGGAATACACAAATGTCCAGAGTATGAATTTACACAGGATTTAAACAATTTTCTACAGTTATTTGCTGTGTAAATAAAATGGTCCTCCACTAGACTACCCATCCCTAAGTTATTGATTATGTATTTTTGAGATTTATAATTGTATATCTTTTTGTGCTATATCTACACAATTGAGTAAAATCCTCTTCAATGAGACCTATTTAGGGAATTTCTGATAAAAGTATTATTATTATTATACATTTTTCTAGTCAATTGATGAATTACCATATTTTTCTGTGTGATGAAAAAAAGAGGTTCATAACAGTGAAAAACAAAATTAAAATGGAAGTCAAGAAATATAACTAGAAATCAAGGGGATACTATAAGAACTAAGGTGATTAAACTGGCTCTTCCACTGTGTTTTTACATGTCAGAGTCTCAAAGATAACTTCCTATGTGATCTTTGACACAATGAACTTTTTCTAATTTAATGCTTGAAAAGCTGACATATCACTTACACATCAGCTTATTTGTGATGTCTTTCTTTTATGTTTTAATACTAAATTCAACTAGTAACTTCAGGAGGAATAAAAGAACAAGCCTACAAAATAATATATTTCCTGGTCAATAAATTATAAATATATGCCCAGTCTCTAATAATGGCATGTGTATAAAGTGTATATTAAGGGAAAAGTTATGGCTATTTTGGAGAATCCCAAATCCCTTAACTTTTCTCTAAGTCAAATAATAAACCAAGATTTGTAATGAAAGAAGAAGTAAAATGTAATTGAATTTTTATTTATAGATTTTAGCAGTCCAGTTTTGTATACCTTCATAGACTTTTCTTTGACACTGTTGACATGGTCAGTTGCCTCACCCAAACATCTATTTGAGAATCCTACAAAAGAAGTAAAACTAATTGAATAAATAAAATTATCTAAATTTAATTTCAATGTTAAACCATGAAAAAAATAAAAGACATAGAATTTTAAGCCTTATGTACTCGTACTTAATTGATTGTAGTATATTTTTTGTTTTTAGAATTGCTATGTAGTTTTCTGTAATAAGAATATTTAGGAAAAAATTATATAAATTCCTAGGTATAAACCCTTATTTTCTGAATAGAATGGAATGTACTGAGGGTGCCAAAAAATGCATACAAGCGGACACTTTGGTCAACGTTGCTCAAGCAGTAGTTCCCCATAATCAGAAGTGTCTGGACGCTGATGGTAACCACTTTGAGCACCTCTTGTAAGGCATAAGTCAAATGTGACTTGTATTCATCTTTTGTTACAGGTATATATTGAGAATTACAATTTTAATAGCTATTTCCTTTTTTAAAATGTGTATACATATTTTGGCACCCTCTGTATAAAGTTATTATTTTATTAATGGCAGTAATTTCAGTATCTATTTTAGTTGAGCAAAAGTTAACATCTTTATCAATGTCTGTCTTTTAACTAGGAATAGAATTTTTGCGACCAATAAACAGTGACTATAGAGCATGTTGATCTCAAAGTATGTAAGTCGAATACCAGAAAAAAATTCCTTTACCTTAATGTAATCTAAGAAAAAACTATGAGATCTGGGAAGAGCATTTTTAGAGTAAAAAATACCCAATAAATATTTGCATATTTCTGGAAAGACACACATTTGAAAAATTTAGTTTTTTTTCACTTACTACTTTATAATTAAAGTACAACACGTGGATTTTTTGGGGGGATCTCTTCTAACACCTCTTATTAAGAACTAAGTAGTGTTAAGATAAAATATGTATCTGAATATTTTAAGGAACTAGGTTCTTGGCCAGATACTACGTTTAATGGCAGAAACATGCCTTATCTTAAAGTAATTGGGTGAACATATTGAAATCAAAGCCATGTCTGTCTTTTCTATTACACTGACCCTCTTCTAGCAGAGTGTCTCATAGTGGGTGTTCAATATGTTGGAAAATGAATAAATAGTATGTAAGTTATTGTCATGCATGGATTAGAGTATACAGCAATTTCATATTGCTGATCTAAAAATCATTTTGATATGAATAGTAGGTATTTAATAAATACTTACGTTTGCACAGCTCTCTTTAGATTGAAATTATTCCTTACATGTAAAGGAGAAATGTTTCCCAAACCCATGGCCTCATGGAAGTATCCCTTAAGAATATACAGTTCCATTTGCTTGAGTTAGATGATTACCAGTTTCTCATCTAATTTGGTTTCTACACGAGAACTAACCACTTTGATGAAGTGGCTTGTGCAGGCAACCAGCAAATTGTAAATACATAAAATAGCATTTCATTTTATAAAGCACTATCATGAGAGTAATTTTTGTGAATTTCTTACTTGGAGTCTAATAACTCCTCTTTACTTCTCTGTATTCCCCAATATATTTAGATACATTGAGGGCTAGGATAAAGCTTGTGAGTTTAACTCTTTCACAGTCACGGCTAGCACAGTTATTGTGTCATTATAGACACTTAACAAAGATTGGCTAAATAAGCCAATACATCAGTAAATGGAAAAAAAAAAAAAATGCCTGGAGACCATATCCTGAACACCTAATGTAAAACCTCTCACTCTGCAGTCACCAAATCACCTCTCTCTAAGAATCATCTCTTACCTGTTTCATTTAGCTCAAAAATCTATCATATTTATATTCTGACTAAATTAATAGTACTTTTGGAAATTTGAAAATGTCTTTTTTTTTCATTTTATCCATGAACCAATATTAAGCTATTAAATGGGTAGTATGTGGCAGAAATCATTCTCTCTGCTTTGTATGAGTAGGTGCAGTATCTATATTGTTTTCATAATTTAGATTTTAACTTACAACTATATGCAATTCAAATCTAAAATATATTTGTAAAATATAATTTAAAAAAATATTTCACCAGCATTTCATCATTTAAAGCAAATTGCTCTTTTAAAAAAGTCGTATATGTAAAGTTTACCAAGAAATCTTTCTGTAGGACATCTGTTCCATCCCTTGCATTGATCACAAATGTACTAAAATTTTCATGATAATTTATATGAGTGTCCCTTCCTCAATAACCTGTGCATTAAAATTAAGTATTTAATCTATACATTTTTCTAATAAACACATGTACAAGGATAATTTAATAAATTTTTATTTTTAAAAAACACCCTATAACCTGTCATTTTCTTAGCAGAAAGAATACCAGATGCACCCCAACCAAATTTTTCAACATATAAAATCTTAACATAATAGCTTATGTCCAGGGTATCTGAAGAAATCTAAACACAATGGCATTACCAATATTTATGGATATCTATTGAATTTTATTTTGAATTAGAAAAACATTTAGGGTTAGAAATCACAGAGCTTTTTAAAGATATAGTCTATGGAAAGGACAGTTGCCTTTGAGATATTTTTTACAATATTTGGTTAAGAATTCTGTGTACTGAGGAATGCATTGGTGACTCCCTGACTTCCTGGAGAAGCTCCCAGATTTCATGGTGATGGGAAAACTTAGTTTTTATCTCCATGCACATAATAAAACTAGTCATAGGAGAACCCTTCTAGAGGAAGTTACCTCTATTTTTATGTAGCTCTTGAAAGAACATATTCTGAAAAGCTATATAAGAAAATAAAACATTTTACTATTGTTTCAAAAGTATATTCTTTGCTAAGTGAAGGTTGAAATACAGAACTCATCAGAACACAATAAAAATAGGCAAAATACATTTATTTTGATCCATCCTCTCCATAAACTGTGATTGCATGTGTACAAATCAAATCCTGCAGATGAAGCTGCAAAATTAGTCCTGAACAACTCACTCCATTGAGCTAAAGTTGTGACATCTCAGCACTTTGTACTTTCACCACTTCATCGTTCTTTCCATGAAAACATTACCTTCATGATCTTTTATGATTATCTATGTTTATTATGAAAATCAACATCTCTTTCCAATTTTATCTTTTCAAAATGCATTTTGCTCCCATCTACCCAGGACTAATTACCAAATAACACATTAGTGTTATGAATCTTACTACCTGCCTTTTATCTAAACCCTACTCTGAAGTCAAGAAACCCTCTTTCTTATTATCTCTTTGGGTGAAGATTTATCAGACTCTAATTAAGGAGGTAGTTCCTCTTTGTAAAGTTCTGTTAAAAACAACCACAACAACAACAACCACAACAAAAAACAATTTAACTCTAAGAGTGATTTTCCTAATGCCCTGCACCTGGAGTGAGAGATTTGCCAGGAACTAAACTCGGTCATTGCACTCATCATTTGTCTTCAGAAGAGCTGACAATGACAAAACATAGCATCTTGTATAAAGACAGGACTCTTTATAATAGGATCTATTGAAATAGGATTCAGGATAGCAATTGAGAGAATGTAATTGTAACAATTGAAATTTAGGCAGAATTTTTTTACACTTGCTCCTAGGACAACAGGTCATTAAGCCTCTATACCATTTAGAAACAAAAAACAAAACAAACCAAAAAAAAACACTGGTAAATTATTTTACCATTTATGTTTTAGGAACAATTAATTTGAATGTAAAATTTATCCTCATCAAATAATTGATTTTCCTTTCCAGCTCCCATTAGCAATGCATTTGCAAATAAGTGGTACTGATTTACAAAGATAAGTTAATCCCACAGTTTTGTAAAATATTACCAATTACCTATAAGACAGTTTATTTTCAAACAAATACTCTAGCTAAACCTATCATTTAGATAACCAATTATATTCGGGTATTACTTAAATTTTCCTATTAAAAATCTTTCCAAACAATTTTATTTGAAAAATAAAGAACGTGTCTGCAATTAGAGAGATGCCATTAAAATGTTAATTTTCTCACTGTTAATAACTTTTAAAAATTAATCAGAAAGTAGAGACTCATAATTAAAAAATGCTCTTAATTCAATGATTCAATTACAAGTAGGAGAATATTTCCCCTTGTATATTAACAGTAAAATTAAAATCTTCCTATATCTATAGTATTAGTGCTAATGGTTGTAATTACTTAAAAGGTGTGACAGTAGAATCATTTTCTCTTTCTTTTATTCCTTCCTCTTTAAAGGTTATATGTCATAAACCTGGATTTAATCCTAAATGCTTATGAAACCATACATTCCTTTTGCAGAATGTGTTAGTGGATTTGTGTCCCACTTACGCCTGCATGAATTTACTCATTTGTTATCACACCAGAATGCCATGCAGGAATAACCTTTCTGGTTCCTGTTTTGAATAATTGAACCAATAACTTTCATTTTTATAGTGCTTTAAAGATCACAAGATGCTTTTACATACATTATGTTTTTATTGTTACAAAAGCTCTGGAAATTCTTATTGCTGAATCTTTTTACAGGTAAGGAAATAGAAACCAAGAGGACATTTAATGTTCTACACCTCGTAAGCTAAAATTAAAAAAAACAAAACAAAACAAAACTATGACTTAAACCAGGTCATTTGATTTTAAATCTAATTTTGAATCTACTAATATTTATTTTTCTAATACTCTAGAAATACGAAAGTGTAGCTCTTTCTCCTTTTTTCTTTTTTTTTTTTCCCCCAAAAGTGAAACTATTCAAATATGACTGTGGGGACAAAGCCAGAAGTGCAGTTTCCAGGCTCTCGGCCTCACGCTAAAAGGTGCTGGCTCAGGTAGTACATGGCCATCGACTGTGATTGGATGGCCATCAGCTGTGGCTAGTTGGCCGTCAGCTGTAACCAGTGAGCCATTGGCCACTAATATAACTGCTGTGGCTACGCTAGCAGAAAATGGGGGCTAGCAAGAGGATGGTGGCTGATCTAGCAAGCACGGATTGCAGTTAGCAAGGCGGATTGCAGCTAGCAAGAGGGGTTGGTTGGTTGGCAGAGAAGCGGATGGTAGGTTGTGGATAGTGTGCCTCCTGTTTCCTGTGTCTCCAACCCAGCCTCCAGCAATACTATGGTGGTATGACTCCCCTGTCTATGGCTTCGTGGATGTTCCTGTTTGGCCTCACCATATCCTGCGTTCTTATGTGGGGAGCGGGACCAGAGACCCCGCAGGCCGCCCGCGTGACAGTGACCCTAATCATTGCTATATCTGCTTTGTTTAGCACCCTACAATTTCAAGGTCAATACAGTCACTGGTTACTGGCTGATAGCAGCATAAATAAATCTTTTTTTTTTTTTTTTTTTCATTAGTTTCAGGTGATAAAAAAGTCTTTTCAAATTCATGGATGAAATCTTAAGAGTAACTCGATTCCTGAGGTGGTATCACATTTGAGAACCAACTAGGTTATATGGGGCACATGAAGAAATTCAGCAGTATTGAAGTCTGGGAATGAAAGTTGTTGCTGTGATAATATGATGGTTGTTCCTAAAACTGAAGTATTAAAAAAAAAAAAAAGTGTTTAAAATATATTTTTTTTGACATTTAAATATTTTATTTTTGTTTGACATTTCACATATGATATTTTTGTAAAAAGTTTGTAATATTGCATAGTAGTTTCCATGCACTTTACATGTGTGATATTTTCAAACAGTAATTTCCAAAAAAATAGGAGTTTGTTTTCATTCATTCTTTAAAGTTATTGTGTATTCTGTGCCAGTTACTTTTCTAGGCACCTATAGCAGTACAAGGGGAAAGCAAAGTACCTGCTCTCTTGGATTATTCCTTTTAGTAAGAAAAGAGACACAAGCGAAGAAATATGGGAAAATTCTGAACTGGTGCAATGTTTTTTCCTGGAAATATATCTATTTATCTTTGTTTTAATAAATTGAAGGTTTTTTATTTTATTTTTTATTTTGATTTTTTGCCTTAATTGTCATGTAAAATTTCTTTTTTTTTAATTTATTTTTTAAATTTATTGGGGTGGCAATTGTTAGTAAAATGACATAGATTTCAGGTGTACAATTCTGTATTACATCATCTATAAATCCCATTGTGTGTTCACCACCCAGAGTCAGTTCTCCTTCCATCACCATATATTTGATCCCCCTTACCCTCATCTCCCACCCCCCACCCCCCTTTACCCTCTGGTAACCACTAAACTATTGTCTGTGTCTATGAGTTTCTGTTTCTCATTTGTTTGTCTTGTTCTTTTGTTGTAATTTCTTGAAGATGTAATTCAGTATTATTTCTCATCTTTTTTCTTTGGCCCAACAAGCTTACAACTATACTTTTTCCCTTTTTCTCATTATCTCAAGGAGGCTGACTGACCGCAAATGATGTTTCATAATTTTTTCTTTTTCAGTTTGAATACCAGGGCCAATAACACCTGCTAATATAGAATATGGTAACACATACTTGCATACCTCTAGGATTTTTTTGTTGGAGTCGTTCTACTATTTTTCATTTATTTTGTGTGTTTGTTTTGGTTATTTAATTTGTATTTTATATTTTGATTCTTAGACCCATTGATTTTAGAATGGACTGTATATCATTAGGCTATATACCACGCAGTAAGAAAAAAAAAAATGCTCTCAACTAATGATGTAATGCCTTAGCCTCAATGCTAATCCACAAAGTGGTCACACCACTTTTTGATTGCTTAAAAATTTATTTCTTCTACTCTGTGGAATTTGGCAGTTTCTCATGCCTTCAGTTGCATTTCTTGATGGATGATAAGCCTCCTTTTTTAAATATCTCAAGAATAAAATATTGTCACCTTTATATGTGATGCAGTTTTCCTGTCTTAGGTTCTGTAAAGCATATGGTTATTGTTTTAGAAGAAAGTAAAATTGCAGTCATTCCTCCAGTGATTAAAATTTACTTCTCTCTTTCCTAATTCTTTACAAACCCAGTAATATAGTTTTATTGCTGATTGTTTTGTAATGTTTAGAAGACATTGTAATTAGTAATTAAAGCCAAATCATATTACCAAGAGTAAACATAACTCAATTATAGTGATGAAAATGTGAATAAGTCTGACACAGACTGCATGTGCTCCATGATAGCGAAATCCTGAAGACTGTTACATAACTACAATTTTAAGAAACATTGGTGTCAGACACATCCTATTGTTATATCCTATGTTAAAATTTTAAATAAATCGATATATATCATAGAATTGATAAAATGTGCTAGTATACCTGTGGATATTTTTTAGGTTACACTAATAAAATAATACTGGTTAAAATATTCAAATAATCCTGCTCCACTTGCTACGTGTAGCCCCTTTTCTAAGTTTTCATGTGATCCCACCATATTGTCCACCTGATCGGTTCCCTGGTTTTAATGGTAAATGTGAGCCAGCAAAAGCTTCCAAAGACCCTTATTCAGTATTATGACTGGCATCTCTTTGGACTTATAAGTCTCCAGTTGACAAATATTTTAAGTATCACACTTGTAACTATAAATTTTGACTTTAAAATGCAGTTGACCCTTCAACGACACGGGTTTAAACTGTGCAGGTCCACTATGCAGATATTTTTCAATAAATATATACAATGCTGTAAATGTATCTTCTCTTCCTTATGATTTTCTTAATAACACGTTTTTCCTCTATTATAAGAATACCCTATATCAAGGGCGTCCAAACTTTTTTCAACATTTTTCACCAAGGGCCATATGCGGTAAAACACACAAACAGCCGGGTCACTCACTCGAGGTGAAGTACATGTTGCCTCACATGGTTTATTTAAGTAAACTAAATATATTTTTGGAATTTGCTGTGGGCCAATTAAAAATGGATTGCGGGCCGCAGTTGGCCCATGGGCCGTAGTTTGGACACCCCTGCCCTATATAATACATATAACATACAAAATATGTGTTGACTATTTATGCTATTTGTAAGGCTTCTTCTGGTCAACAATAGGTGACTAGTAGTTAAGTTTTAGGGGAGTCAAAAATTTTACTTGGATTTTTGACTCTGTGGAGGTCAGCATCCCTAACCGTGGATCAACTGTAATAGAAAATCTGCAAGCTCTGTCATCCATATATATACTTTCAGCATAGATCATTTCAAAATTGTCTGCATTATTTTATTGCTCTATATTACTAACTAAAATGTATACATCAAGTGATTAATAATTTAGTGTAAATAAGCAAGGGGTTTCAAGGCATTAGCAGTTACATTAGACGGACCTAAAAGATAATCATCATATTGAGACGAAGTATAGATGTATGCAACAACCATATAGGGTATGGAACACAATTCTAATTATAGCAGGAAAAAAATTAATATTCAATAATTAAGTGACCTTATCTTTAAAAAGTATAATAATTCATATGTCAGAATGTGTCATCATTTTTGCCCTACCCGAAAATCAGAAATATTTATTTTTTTGGTTTCTTTCTTTTGTTTATGCAAGATTGATCATTATTCACGAAGCTTACTGAAACCTCGGAATTTTAAGTTCTTCATCTGTAACAATTATATGTAATTTACAGTGTTGTTTTAAGTTGTTCTTGAAATAGTATATGTCAAAATATTATATAACGGAGGGATCAAAGGTTATATAGCTTTTCTATTTTGTGTATATTACAAGGAGAACTACAGTGATTGCTGTCATTTGTAGGTATCACATTTACCACAAGTGTCTCGATTATCATTCTCATTTCCTTTTCACCTGCTATTTCTAGGAATGTTCAAGTTTTGGGGTTGGCTCTTTCTCTGGGTGAAAAAAAAGTGTAATAGCAAGAGATGACTAAAAAGGAAAGAAAATAGACAAATAACATATACAAGTAAAATAATGACTATATATTAACACTTTTAGGTTTAGATAATTAAGGTTAAAAAAAGTCTTTATTCATTTTTAAAATAAAGCTGCCAACATTGTTGAATAGGGAAAGGAATGTCTTTTCTTTTCTTTTTTCTTTTTTTTTTTAATCTGGGGGGGTGCAGGGGTCTGCTGTTAACCACATATTTTTAATGAAAATTCAATAGCAGACCAAACAAATATCCAGACAGCTGCATTCAGCTGATAACATATCAAATGGTCTATTCAACATCTTTTCTAGAGAATCAAATATACAAAACAGGGAAATACTTAATTGGTTCTGCATTTTTCTTTATATATCACCTTGCAATCTACAAGGGTATCTTCTGTAGTCTGTGAGCTTCTGGCACAACTATACACTATTAAATATCAATTAGGGTTTTTTTGTTTGTTTGTTTGTTTTGCAAAATAAGATATAGTATTTACTATGTTACAGCTCAGCCTTACGCTTTCTTTGCTATTACTGACTTAGGCCATGGTTTTCTTCTTTTTTTATTTTTTATGTTTTGTTTTTATTCTTTTTAGTTTCATGTGTACAAAGCAATGTAATAGTTAGACATTTGCAACCTTAACAAAGTGATAACCACCCCAGACTAGTATCCTTCTGACATCGTATATAGCTGTTACAATTCCATTGACTATATTCCCTATGCTGTACTCCACATCCTGTGGCCATATGTGTGTGTGTGTGTGTGTGTGTGTGTGTGTGTGTGTGTATATACACATACATATGTGTATATATATATTATATATATATATATATGTATATGTATATTATGCCATATATTTGTAATATATATAGACATGCAAGTAACATAATGACTGTATATTGAAAGTTTTAGATTGAGATAATTAAGGTTAAAAAAAATTCTTAAGTGTATATTATACATGCACACACACACACACACACACACACACACCCAGTTCCAAAAAAATGGGTGCCCCAAAAATGTATACACCTATTAAGAGATGTTATCTTAAAATGTGTATGCCTTTTTAAAATTTTATTGGCACCCCCAGTGTATATTTAATTATAGTTGACGTTCAATATTAAGCAGCTTCAGCTTCAGCTGTACAGCGCAGTGGTCAAGCATCTACACATCCTAGGAAATAGTCTCCCTAATAAGACAAGGACCCATCTGACACCCTACTCAATCTTTATAACATTATTGATTATATTCTTCAAGCTGTCTTTCATATCCCCTTGGCAATATTGTGGCTACTAATTTGTACTTGCTAATCCCTTTGCCTTCTCCTTCATCCCACCCTCCTACCATGTGGCAAACATCATTTTTTTTCCTTATATCTCTGACTCTATTTCTGCTTTGTTTGTTCGTTTATTCTGTTCTTTAGGTTCTACATATAAGTAAGATCATATGATATCTGTCTTTCTCTCCGACTTACTTCACTTAGCATAGTATTCTCTAAGTCCATCCGTGTTGCAAATGGTAAGATTCCATCCTTCTTTATGGCCAAGTATAATACTCCATTGTATAAATGTACCACCGTTTCTTTATCTTGTCATCTACTGATGGGCATTTTGGTTGTTTCCATGTCTTGGCTATTGTGAATAGCACTGCAAATAACATAGAGGTGCATACATTTTTTCGAATTGGTGCTTTAGAATTCTCTGGATAGATACCTAAGAGTGGAATTGCTGGGACATAAGGTAGTTCCATTTCCAGTTTTTTGAGGACCCTCCATACTGATATCCATAGTGGCTTCACCAATCTGCAATCCCACCAGCAGTGCACGAGGGTTGCATTTTACCCACATACTCGCCAGCATTTGTTTATTGATTTATTGATGATAGCTGTTCTGACAGGAGTGACGTGGTATCTCATTGTGGTTTTTATTTGCATTTATGTAATGATTAGCGATGCTGAGCATCTTTTTTATATGTCGTCCATCTGTATGTCCTTTTTAGACAAATATGTCTTCATGTCATGTGTCCATTTTTAATAGATTTTTTTGTTGTTTTTTTGGTGTTGAGTTGTATGAGTTTTTAAAATAAATTTTGGATATTAACCCATTATCAGATGTATCATTAGCAAATGTCTTCTCCCATTCAGCAGAATGCCTTTTTGTTTGATAGATGGTTTCCTTTGCTGTGAAAAAAAAAAAAAAAAAAAAAAAAAAAAGCAATAATTTGATGAAATACCATGTTTATTTATTTATTTTATTTTGCTTCCCTTGCCCAAGGGGATATATCAATAAAAATATTACTAAGGGTAACGTCTGCAAATTTACTTCCTATATTCTCTTCTAGGAATGTTACAGTTTCAATCTTACATTTGAGTCTTTAATACATTTTGAATTTATTCGTGTATATGGAGTAAGAAGGTGGTCTAGTTTCCTTTTTTTCCGTGTGTCTGTCCAGTTTTCCCAGCATCATTTATTAAATAGACTCTCTTTACCCCAACGTAAATTCTCGCTTCCATTGCCATAGATTAAATGACCAGATAGGTATGGATTTATTTCTGGGCTCTCTATTTGGTTTCATTGATCTATGCATCTGTTTTTTTTGTTGTTGTTTTAATGCCAATACCATGCTATTTTGATTACTGTAGCTTTGTAATATGATTTGATGTCAGATAGCATGATACTTCCCACTTCTTATTTTTCAATATTGCCATGGCTATTTGGGGTCTTTTATGGTTCCATATAAATTTTAGGATTATATGTTCTAGTTTTGTGAAAATGTCATTGGTAATTTGATCGGGATTGCTTTGAATCTATATATTGTCAAATTTTAACTGTATTAATTCTTCCTATCCATGAGCATGGTATATTTTTTCCATTTATTTGTGTCTTCTTTAATTTCTCTCTTCAATGTCATATAATTTTCTGAGTACAGGTCTTTTACTTTCTTGGTAAATTTATTCTTAAGCATTTTATTGTGTTTGAAACAATTGTAAATGGAATTGTTTCCTTAATTTCTCCTTCTGATAGTTTGTTATCAATGTGTACAAATGCAAGTGATTTCTGAATATTAATTTTGTATCATGCTACTTTGTTAAATTCATTTATCTGTTCTAATAATTTTGGGGCCAAATCTTTGGGGTTCTTTGCATATAGTATCATATCATGTGCATATAAGGAGACATTTATTTCCTCCTTACCAATTTGGTGTCTTTTATTTATGTTTTTGTCTGATTGCTATGGCTGGACTTCCAGAACTATGTTGATTAAAACTGGTGAAAGTGGGTAACCTTGTCTTGTTACTGATCTTAAGGGGAATGCTTTTAGCTTGTCTGCATGATGTTAGTTGTGGATTGATCCTACATGGCCTTTAGTGTGTTGAGATATCCCTCTATTCCCCCTTTACTCAGAGTTTTTATCATAAATCAATGCTGAATTTTGTCAAATACTTTTTCTGCATCTATTGATGTGAGCACATTATTTTTATTTTTCATTTTATAATGTGGCATATCACGTTAGTTGATTTGTGAATATTGAACCGAACTTGCATACCGGGAATTAATCCCACTTGATCGTGGTGTATAATCTTTTTAATATATTACTGAATTTGGTTTGCTAATATTTTGTTGACGATTTTTGCATCTATGTTCATTACGGATATCACCCTATAGTTTTCTTTTTTGTAATGTCTTTGTCCGGTTTTGGAATCAGGATGATAGTGGCCTTGTAAAAGGAGCTTGGGAGCCTTTCCTCCTTCTGAGTTTTTTTTTTTTTTTTTTTTTTTTTAACAGTTTGAGGAGAATAGGTGATAATTCTTTTTTGAATATTTGGTTGAATTCACCTGTGAAACCATCTGGTCCAGGGCTTTTGTTTGTTGTGAGGTTGTTGATCACCGATTCAATTTTGTTGGGAGTAATCAGTATGTTCAAATTTTATGTTTCTTCTGATTCAGCCTCGAAAGATAGTGTGCTTCTAGAAACTGATTCATTCCTTCCAGATTGTCTAATTTGTTGGTGTATAGTTGCTCATAGTATTTTCTTCTTCTTCTTCTTCTTCTTCTTCTTCTTCTTCTTCTTCTTCTTCTTCTTCTTATTATTATTTTTATTTCTATGGTGTCTGTTGTCACTTCTCCTCTTCTTGTTCTGATATTATTAATTTGGGTCTCTCTCCTTTTCTTCATGAGTCTGGGTAAGGTAAGTCAATTTTGGTCATCCTTTCCAAAAAACAGCTCTTGCTTTCATTGATCTTTAGTATAGTTTTTCTTGGGTTTTTGTTGTTGTTGTTGTTGTTGTTTTTGTTGTTTTTAATTTGGTCTCTTTTATTTATTTCTGCTCCAATTTTTATTATTTCCTCCTTTTACCACCTGTGTGCTTATTTTGCTGTTCTTTTTCCAGTTTTCTTAGTTGCAAAGATACACTTTTGATTTGAACTTTTTCTTGTTTCTTGAGGTAGGCCTGCATTGCTATGGTTTTCATTTTCTTTTTTTTTTTTTTCTTTCTTTTTTTTTATTAGTTTTAGGTGCACAAGACAAAGTAATACTTAGACGTTTATCATTTATATCCCTCACACTGTGTGGAACCCCCTCCCCCATCCACTATCACTCTGACATAGCAGAGAGCCATTACATTTCCACTGTCTCTATTCCTAATGCTGCACTCCGCTTCACATATATATATATATATAAAATTATAGTTGGCATTCATTATTGTTCGGCTTCAGCTTCAGGTGTACAGTGCAGTGATCAGGCATCTATATCATCCCTGGGGTGGTCTCCCAAGTGGGACAAGTGTCCATCAGATACCCTACAAAATCTTTATAACATTATTGATTACATTTCCCAAATTGATTTTCAAAACCCTGTGGCCATCTTGTGGTTACTGACTGTTTTCTAATCCTCTCACCTCCCGCCTTATCCCCACCCCCTGTTCCCATCTAGCAACCCTCAGTTTTTCCTCTATGTCTCCAAAACTGTTTCTGATTAGTTCATTCACTTATTCTTTTCTTCAGATTCCACATATAAGTGAGATCATATGGTATTTGTCTTTCTCTGTCTGACTTATTTCACTTAACATAATGTTCTCTAGGTCCATCCATGTTGTTGCAAATGGTAAGATTTCTTTCTTCTTTATGGCTGTGTAATACTCCGTTGTACAAATGTACCACAGTTTCTTAATCCAGTCATCTACCGAAGGGCATTTCAGTTGATTCCATGTCTTGGCTATTGTGTATAATGATGCAATAAACATAGGAGTGCATAAAGATTTTTGAATTAGAGTTTTGGATTTCTCTGGATAAATACCTAGTAGTGGAATTGGTGGGTCATAAGGTAGTTCAATTTTCAGATTTTTGAGATACCTCCATATTGTTTTCCATAGTGGCTGCACCAATCTGAAATCCCACCAACAGTGCACAAGCATTCCCTTTTCTCCACATCCACGCCAGCGCTTGTTGTTTGTTGATTTATTGATGATAGCCATTTTGATTGGGGTGAGGTGGTATCTCATTGTGGTTTTTATTTGCATTTCTCTGATGGTTAGTGAGGTTGAGCATTTCTTTATATGTCTGTTTGCCATCTGTATGTCCTTTATAGAAAAATGTCTCTTCATGTCCTTTGCCCATTTTTTAATTGGGTTGTTTGTTTTTTTGGAGTTGAGTTGAGTGAGTTTTTTTTAATAAATTTGTGATATTAACCCCTTATCAGCTATGTCATTGGCAAATATCTTTTCCCATTCAGTAGGATCCCTTTTTTTGTTTTATTGATGGTTTCCTTTGCTGTGAAAATACTTTTTACTTTGATGTAATCCCACATGTTTATTTTTTTTCTTGCTTTCCTCACGCGAGGGGATATATCAGTAAAAATCTTACTCCGGGTAATGTCTGTGAAGTTTCTACCTATATTTTCTTCTAGGAATTTTATGGTTTCAGATCTTACATTTAAGTCTTTAATCCATTTTGAATTTATTTCTGTATATGGTGTAAGGAGGTGGTCCAGCTTCATTTCTTTGCATGTATCTGTCCAGGTTTCACAGCACCATTTATTGAATAGACTGTCTTTACCCCACTGTACATTCTTGCTTTCATTGTCGTAGATTAAATGGCCATATAGGCATGGATATATTTCTGAACTCTCTGTTTTATACCATTGATCTATGTGTCTGTTTTTATGCCAGTTCCATGCTGCTTTGATTACTGTAGCCTTGTAGTATAATTTGATGTCAGGTATTGTTATACCTCCCACTTTGTTCTTATTTCTCAAAATTGCTGAGGCTATCTGGGGTCTTTCATGGTCCCATATAAATTTTAGGATTATATGTTCTATTTCTATGAAAAACGTCGTTGGTAGTTTGATAGGAATTGCACTGAATTTCTATATTGCCTTAGGCAGTATGGGCATTTTAACTATATTAATTCTTCCTATTCGTGAATATGGTATGTGTTTCCATCTATTTGTATCTTCTTTCATTTCTTTCTTCAGTGTCTTATAATTTTCTGAGTACAGATCTTTTACTTCTTTGGTTAAATTTATTCCCAGGTATTTTATAGTCTTTGGAGCAGTTGTAAATGGGATTTTTTTTTCCTTCTGTTGTTTTATTATTGGTATATATAAATGCAACTGATTTCTGAATATTAATTTTGTATCCTGCTACTTTACTAAATTCATCTATCAGCTCTAATAGTTTCTTTGTGGAGTCTTTAGGGTACTCTATATATAGTATCATATCATCTGCATATAATGACAATTTTACTTCCTCCTTACCTATTTCGATGCCTTTTATTTCTTTTTCTTGTCTGATTGCTGTGACTATAACTTCCAGCACGATGTAGAATAGAAGTGGAGACAGTGGGCAACCTTGCCTTGTTCCTGATCT
The DNA here is from genome assembly GCF_057876585.1 of Rhinolophus sinicus. NCBI lineage: Eukaryota > Metazoa > Chordata > Mammalia > Chiroptera > Rhinolophidae > Rhinolophus > Rhinolophus sinicus. Next base: position 175,368,290 of record NC_142516.1, read on the forward strand.
TAAGGGGAATGGTTTTAGCTTTTCCCCATTGAGTATGATGTTAGCTGTGGGTTTATCATATATGACCTTTATTATGTTGAGATATGATCCCTCTATTCACACTTTCTTAAGGGTTTTTATCATAAATGGCTGCTGGATTTTATCAAATGCTTTTTCTGCATCTATTGATATGATCGTGTGATTTTTGTTAATGTGGCGTATCACATTAATTGATTTGCGGATGTTGAACCACCCTTGCATACCACGGATGAATCCCACTTGATCATGATGTATGAACTTTTTAATGTATTGCTGAATTCTGTTCGCTGATATTTTGTTGAGGATTTTGCATCTATGTTCATTAGTGATATCAGCCTGTAGTTTCTTTTTTTGTGGTGTCTTTGTCTGATTTTGGGATCAGGGTGATAGTGGCTTTGTAAAAAGTGTTTGAGAGTCTTCCCTCCTTCTGGAATTTTTGGAAGAGCTTGAGGAGAATTAGGTGATAAATCTTTTTCGTACGTTTGAAAATTCACCTGTAAAGCCATCTGGTCCAGGGCTTGTGTTTGTTGGGAGATTGTTGATTACTGATTCAATTTCTCTGGTGTTAATCAGTCTATTCAGTTTTTCTGTTTCTTCTTGAGTTAGCCTTGGAAGGTTGTACGCCTCTGGAGAATTGTCCATTTCTTCCAGATTTTCAAATTTGTTGGCATATAGTTGCTCATAGTAATTTCTTAATTTTTTCTTTTGTATTTCTGTGGTGTCTGTTGTCACTTCTGCTCTTTCATTTCTGATTTTATTAATTTGAGTCGTCTCTCTCTCTTTTTTTAATGAGTCTGGCTAAAGGTTTGTCAATTTTGTTTATCTTCTCTAAGAACCAACTCTTGGATTCATTGATCTTTTGTATTGTTTTTCTGGTTTTTATTTCAGTTATTTCCGCTCTGATCTTTATTATGTCCTTCCTTGTACCCACTTTGGGCTTATTTTGCTGTTCCTTTTCCAGATCCCTTAAGTGTGAAGATAAACTGTTGATTAGTGACGTTTCTTGTTTCTTTAGGTAGGCCTGCAATGTTATGAATTTCCCTCTTAGGACTGCTTTCGCAGCTTCCCATAGATTTTGGGTCGTCGTTTTTTCATTTTCGTTTGTCTCGAGATATCTTTTGATTTCTTCCTTGATCTCCTGTTGACCCATTCATTATTTAGTAACATGTTATTCAGCCTCCATGAATTGGTGTGTCTTCCAGTTCTTTTCCTGTAGTTCATTTCTAATTTCATAGCACTGTCAGAGAAGACAATTGGTATGATTTCAATTTTCTTAAATTTATCAAGACTTGTTTTGTGGCCTAACATATGTTCTATCTTGGAAAATGTGTCCATGTGTGCTTGAAAATAATGTGTGTTTTGCAACATTGGGGTGAAATGCTCTGAAAATATCGATTAAATCCAAGTGGTCCAATGTGTTATTTAAGGCTATTGTTTCCATATTGATTTTCTGTCTGGAAGACCTGTCCCTTGTTGTCAGAGGTGTGTTGAAGTCCCCTACTATGATAGTGTTACTGTTGATCTCTGTCTTTATGTCAGTCAATATCTGTTTTATATATTTAGGTGCTCCTATGTTGGGTGCATAGATGTTTACTAGGGTTATGTCTTCTTGTCGGATCGATTCCTTTATTATTATATAATGCCCGTCTTTGTCTTTTAATATTTTCTTCATTTTAAAGTCTATTTTGTCAGATATAAGTATTGCAACTCCAGCTTTTTTCTCATTCCCATTTGCATGAAATATCTTACTCCAACCCTTCACTTTCAGCCTGTGTATGTCTTTTGATCTGAGGTGAGTCTCTTGTATACAGCATATACAAGGGTCTTGCTTTCTTATCCATTTAGCCACCCTATGTTGCTTGATTGGAATATTTAATCCATTTACATTTAAAGTGATTATTGATAGGTACATAGTTATTGCCATTTTTAAATTCGTAGTTAGATTGTTTTAATCTTTCTTCTATTTATAGAAGTCCTTTTAGTATTTCTTGCAATGCTCGCTTGGTGGTAATAAATTCCTTTAACTCATTCTTTTCTGGGAAGCTCTTTATCTCTCCATCAACTTTAAATGATAGCCTTGCTGGATAAAGGAATCTAGGTTGTAGGCCTTTGTTTTCCATCACTTTGAGTATCTCCTGCCACTCCCTCCTGGCCTTCAATGTTTCTGTAGAAAAGTCATTTGATAGTCTTATGGGAGTTCCCTTGTATGTAACCCTCTGTCTTTCTCTTGCTGCTTTTAGGATTCTCTCTTTGTCTTTAACCTTTGCCATTTTAACTATAATGTGTCTTGGTGTGGACCTGTTTGGGTTTATCCTGGTTGAAACTCTCTGCACTTCCTGGGCTTGTATGTTGGTTTCCTTCATCAGGTTAGGGAAGTTTTCGGACATTATTACTTCAAATATGTTCTCAATCCCTTGCTTCCTCTCTTCACCTTCCGGTATTCCTATGATGCGCTTGATGTTATCCCATAGGTCTCTTAAACCATCGTCATTGTTTTTTATTCTTTTTTCTCTCTGTTGTTCTGTTTGGGTGATCTCTGCTAACTTGTCTTCTAAGTCGCTGATTCTATCCTCTGCTTCATCTAACCTGCTGTTAATTCCTTCAAGTGAGTTCTTTATTTTGGTAATTGTGTTCTTTTGTTCTAACTGGTTGTTCATTATGATTTCTACATCCTTCTTAATGTCATCTCTAAGCTCCTTAAACATTCTTATCATCACTGTTCTGAACTCTGTCTCTGATAGGTTGGTTACCTCTGTTTCATTTGGTTCCATTTCTGGAGGTTTCTTCTATTCTTTTATTTGGGACTTGTTTCTTTGTTTCCCCATTCTGGCTGACTCTCTGTGTTTGCTTTGATGTATTAGGTAGATCCCCTAGAGTTCTTAGTTCTTGCTGGGTTATCTTATGTAGTATGTGTCCTTTATATTTGACTTGCACTACTTCGTTCTTCTCCTCTGCGTGTGCTCCAAAGGTGACTCTTGTGTTGTGTGTATTGTCCTGTTAAAGAAGATATTTAATTGCTTTTTGCTTGTGAGTAGGTGGGGTTAACTCCTAGGCTGACTGGTTGTGAGACTTGGCTCTGCCCACCGCAGGGTGTTCTGCTGCATGAGGGTTGCCACTAAAATGTGGTTTTGCCTCTATGGGCTCTTGTGCCTGTAGAGAATTCCCTCTGGGTGTGTCACTTATAGGTCAAACCCAGTAGTACTCTGGTTTGGTCTGTAGTTGGCCTCTGGGTATGTTGATTCTTGTGCCTCTTAAGCTGAGCCCTGGTAGGGCAATTTCAGAACAAAGCAAATCACCAAGCACAACAACAACAACAAAGAAAAAATCAAATATATTCACATGTAAAAACAACCGACAACCCCCACTCAACACAGGCAAAGATAACGAAGATATAAAGACAAAACAAAACAAAAAGCAGGGCCAGTCTTGGCGTAAGCCCACCAAGTAATCTCCAGGTTGTCCTCTGCTGTACCAAAGAGTCCCCTGCATATTGTGCAGGCAGAGCCAGTCACCTGGTGCCCAGAGTGACGTTGGGACTGCAGATTTAGATGCGTGGGGCTGAGCGGTCTGGATGGTAGTTTCTACAAAGTCAGTGCAGTTTCTGCCCTTGCCTGCACATATCCGCACTGAGAGTAGCACCACCAGCCCTGTGTTCAGTTCTCCTGAGTCTTAGGGTATTTCTTCTGCGTGTGTGTGTGTGTGTGTGTGTGTGTGTGTGTGTGTGGCAGGCAGGAGATTTCTGAGCTGCAGAAAGCCCAGAGCTGCATCTGCTGCTTACTGCTGATCCCTGGGAGTGCCTCCGCAGTTGTAATTGCCCTGCCCTAGGCAGGCCAGAAAGGGTGGGGGCTGGAGATGGAGGGGTCTTCTCTCTCCCAGCCCAGCCGTGTCACAGTCTTCCCGCAGGCCAGAACATGTCGTGACTGGGAGTGGAGGAGTCTCTTCTCTCCTAGCCCAGCAAAAATCACACTCTTCCCAGACTCTTCCCTGGGTCAGAGCTGCCTGCCAGCCTTCCCAGAGCCTGAGCACTAAGGCTCCTCTGTAATCTGACACTACTCCTCAGTTCAGTGGCCAGTTTAAGTCTCTGGAAGGACAGGGATAGGATTGGAAGAGCGGTGGGGGAGGAGGGGTGGGGGTGGGGGGGTGGGGCCTACATATGGACTTTGTTTTCTTTGTCCGGCCTAGGGCCCAACTGGAGGTTTCAGCTGAGGTTATTGCCTCAAATGCTGGATATGCTGCCCCCTCGGCGGGAGAGATCAGCTGTGGGACGCAGGGAAAGAGCCCACCTCCTGGCTTTTGTGTTCTCTGTTCTGTCCTGGGATCCCCTGCTTCTCTGCAGCTGCGGATGCCAGCCGCATTTCCACCGCCACAGATGCAGGCTGTGTTCCCCACAGCCACAGATTCTGGCCGCGTCTCCACTCTGCTCCCTTCCCTCTTCCCCTGCTCGCCCAATTTGCCCACCTTCAAGTAATCCTGGCACAAGTCTCTTAGCTCTTCTGCATGATGTGCAGAGGGTCTTTTGATAGGTTATAGATGTCCTGTTTGTGATAAGATCTGGAGAACTCAAAAAGTGTGCCCAGCTGCCGCCATTCCTATGACGTCACTTTGTTTTCATTTTCTTTTGTCTCCAGTTATCTTTTGATTTCTTCCTTGATCTCATTGTTGACCCTTTAATTATTTAGTAATGTGTTATTCAGACTTCATGTATTTATGTATTTTCTGGGTTTTTTTTCTAGTAATTGATTTCTAGTTTCATAACACTGTGGTCAGACACTGGATATGATTTCAGTCTACTTAAATTTATTGAGACTTGTTTGGTGGCCTAGCATGTGGTCTATCTTGGAAAATGTTCCATGTGCACTTGAGAATAATGTATATTCTGCTGTTTTCAGGTAACATGCTCTAAAAATATAGATTAAATCAAACTGATCAAATGTGTCACTTAAGGCCACTGCTTCCATATTGATTTTCTGTTTGGAGGTTCTGTCCATTAGAGTTCAGTGAGGTGTTGAAGTCCCCTAGTATGATATAGTGTTACTGTTGATCACTGTCTTTATGCCAGTCAATATCCGATTTATATATTTAGATGCTCCTCTGTTGGATGCATAGCTGTTTAGTAGAGTTATGTCCTCTTGTTGGATTGATACCTTTATTATTATGCAGTGCCCTTCTTTGTCTTATTACAGTCTTCATTTAAAGTCCATTTTGTCCTTTATTAAGTATTGCTACACTAGCTTTTTTTTTTGTTTCACTTGCTTGAAATATCTTATTCCATGCCTTTACTTTGAGTTTGTGTGTGTGTGTGTGTGTGTGTGTGTGTGTGTTGATCTGAGGTGGATCTCTTATAAACAGCATATGCATGGTTCTTGTTTTTTTATCCAATCAGCTACCCTATGTCTTTTGATTGGAGTGTTTAATCCATACACATTTACATGATTATTGTTGGTGCATAGGTATTGCTCTTTTATTACTTGTATTTCTTGTTTTCCTTATTTAGTTTATTTTTACTTACTTATGCTTAAAGAAGCCCTTTTAACATTACCTGAAATACTTGCTTGGTGGTAGTGAATTCCGTTAGCTTATTCTTTTCTGAGAAGCTCTTTATCTTTCTTTCAGTTTTAAATGATAACCTTGCTGGGTTGAGCAATCTTGGTTGTAGGAATGTCTTTCAAACCAAAGTTGGCCATGGAACAATGGGTTTGGATATATATTGAAAAAAAGTAAACCTCAACCTCTACCTGAAACAATACACATCATTAACTTGAGATAGATAATATGCTTAAACATAAATGCTCCATTATAAATTTCAAAACTGCATAGAAAAATCTGTGTAAATTTAGGATAGAAAAATATTTCTCAGAAAGAATGCATAGAAGACTATTGATAAAAGATAAAAACATTATGGACTACATCAAATTTTTCAAACTTCTGCTTATCAAAATATAAATGTTAAGGAAATACATTGGCCAGCCGTAGACTAGGTGAAATCTTTCCTAAATGTATAAACAAATGACTTAAATTAATAATATACAAATGATTTTTAGAATCAATAATAAAATTACATGTAATCCAATCAAATTTGGGGAAATGGCTTAAAAGGAAGATATACAAAGGGCCAAAAAATTACTCAGCAAATTAATCATCGTGGACATGAAACTTAAAACTGCAATGAGTTATTACTATACAAACACAGTAGAAAGTCTAAAATTGAACATATTTAAATTTTAAGTATCAGTAAGTATTCAGAGCATGTGGCACAGCCACTTTGTGAGACAGTTTGACAGTCTTTTGTCAAAGTTACATTTTGCCATATACATTTTCCATATAATCTAGCAATTCAATTGTGTGGAATTTATACAGAATATATGAAGATACATGTCCATGCCAAACTTGTATACAAATGTTTCCTGTGACTTTATGAATAATAGTCAAACACTGGAAACAAGCCAAATGTCCATCAACTAGTTGAATGAATAAATATTTTATGGTATATATTTTATAATGGACTATTACTCAACACCAAGTGAGACAAACATCTGAGACACCAAAAGTGTGGGCATATCTCAGAAGTTTGCTGAGACAAAAGATCCAAATGACATAGATAGCATTTGTTTTTATTTATATGACACTCAAATAGGAAACTCTGTCTTTTATATTATTCTAATGTAATCTATGCTGCTATATAATTTGTGCTGATAGTGAGAGGGGTGGGGGTTGACTTGGGATGACCATGAGGTAACTTTCATGGATGATTGCAATTCTCTATCTTGATAGGTGTATAGATTATTAAAACTTAGGCATTTGTCAGAACATAGTTAACTGGAACACGTACTATCTGTATAGCATGTTAATTGTGCCTCTGTTAAAAAATAGAAGGCAAACAAGATAAATGAAATCTCTTATGCTCTGATTGTAAATACTGAAGCATTTATTAACATTAACTAAGTGACCGTTTTAGTTGTTTTTCTTTATTGCCATCACATAGTACCTACATAGAGAGCATATTTAATATCTATGCATGACAGATATATAAAGATGTTTATTAATTTTTTAGTAATGTCATAAATCTGAAGTCCTTATATCATTATGGATAATGGTAAGCACTTCGGGAGTTTACCATTAATAGCCGTAACCACATGGTTTAAAATTCTGGAAAGTAGATAATCTGGTAGTGTCTCTCCACTTCTCCATTTGTTTCATTTTTATTTGCTCATTACATTCTGAAAATAAACTGTAAATTCACAGTGGCATAAATTGTATACCTACACATATTAGAAATTTGGTTAGAATTTTTTTTGCCTCTTTTCTATCCAAAAGGTAATATTGTTCAAAAGTTACGTAAAGTTTCGAACATTTTAAGAAATAGAGAGTTCAAAAGATAATTACTTCCAATCAGGTATCTACAACCCCCCTTTTATTTACTTAGCAGAGGGTCAGCTCATTTTATCTTTAAAAAGTAGTAAATTTTACTTTTAAGTGAAAATCTTATTTTTCCATGTTTAATCATGACTTTAAACTTTTATGAACTACAACCTAGAAAATTATTTAAATGGTCTCAGGCTCTGGGAAAGCCCAAGACCACTCAGTTACTTACTCTCTGTTTTC